>NC_051177.1:191746719-191769640 GCF_013339695.2 Rhipicephalus sanguineus
GTGCGAAGACTAAGGAGGTGGCGGAGTGGTGGCATTGCCCTCCTCCTTTCTCTCCTCCTCACCCTCACTTTCCTTTCTCACCTCTCGCAATGCCAACTAATGCGAAACCAGGGGAAGTGAGAAGCACCTGTGTTTCCCATATGGACACGTCAATAGCTATGGGAGGACAGCGTCCTCTGATTGCTACAGGCAGCGTCCAGCGCCCATCGCAGACAACGTCCATCGCAGAAACCGAGCTTTTCCTGAGCCAACGCGCCGTCTTATTTGCCACTAGGAGAAGCACACGTGATCCTGTCTCTCGCGGGCGAGCGCACGTTCTCGCTAGCTTTTCCTGAGCGAATGTGCCATCTTATTTGCCACTTGCTTTACCGCGACGGGCGATGAGAGGACGCACCATGACGACGGGCTACGACGACAGAGGACGCCGACAACCCGAGTGCATAAGGTGCACCTAAAAAATTATTTCTTGGCAGCGGCGCCATCTTGAGCTTCTTACAGCCTATATTAGCGCAGCGACATTTGAGACCAAGCTTACGTCTGAGGCAGGGGTGTAGCCAAGGGGCCACGCCCCTTTTGGGGGCTTGGGGGTTCAACCCCCCACCCCCCCCCCTCAACCCCCGAACAAAATTTCTGGCTGCGGCCTTGGTCTGAGCAAACTTTTGAGCGTCGAAGATTGATTGAAGTCCGGTGACCATGTCCGCACCCCGACTACTGCTACAGATTGACAAAGAAACACTGAGCGAGCTCCCCACGGTAGCCTAGCACGCAATTTGTGACGTCATCATGACGTCACGAATTCTGACGTGCCGTCATGTGACGTAGCGCCACATAATGCCGTCGTAGCACCATCTTTTGGGAGGCGAACAAAACCGGGGAGCGCGCGACAGTGTTGCAACAAATTTTTCGATAATACCCTACGTCACGGTCTAAATTACCCTACTTTACCCTGCACAACGTTATTACCCTACATTTACCCTATGCCTAAAAATACCGCAGTGTACCAATATTAAAGTACAGCCTATACTTCACTGTGCGACATACAGACGTGTGATGGCGCTGAAGTCAGTAGCGACTTCGGTGGTTTGAAAATGAGCTTCCAGCGAGACACCATAGAACATAAAAGACAGCAGATGAGAGTAGAAAGCGTTCCGGTTTTTGTCTGGGACGAGCGTTGACTCACAGTTGAAAATATAACTAGGAGACTCATCAGGAAGTGCACGGCTGGCAGTGTAAGCGACATGGTAACAAAGAGCATTAAGCGAAACGTCATACAGGGACAAATGATGTATTGGATAGCAGCGACGGAAAGAAAACCGGGTCTGAGTAACTACCGAAAGGGTAAAGACGCAATGAATACATTTTACGATAGTTCAAGCGGAAGCGCTTTGCTGTTCGAAGCGAGGTCGGATGTCCTTAGAACACGTAGTTATAAATCAACATTAAGTAGCGTAGAGAAATACACATGCGTGGGGAAGGTAAGCAAACGACGGAGCATGTTTTAGTTGAATGTAAAGATATACATTCGATTGCATGTTAGGGCACTAACCTACATGAAGCCTTGGGTTTTAGGGACAACATTATGAAGGTCAACAGGTCGGCGATAGAAATAAAAGACGACTGAAGGATTGTTGGCAGAAAAGTAGGCGGAAAGCTAAAAAAAACACAAAAAAATAACCAGTGGAACTAAGGTTAGTCTGTAATAAGACGCAGAGAGTTGGGCTGGGAATTTCTAAGGTTTTCTTATAAGAGAACCTTATTTCAGCTGGATAAGTATAGGCCGTAATGTAATGCTACTACCACTATGACTAGTACTAACAATAATAATAATAAAATTATAAGAAAATTCGGCAGATCCCACGCGTTGTGGGAATCGTTTTCATGCGAAGCAGTGTGCGAGTACTTTTATGCTGTATTTTATGGCTTTGAGCCATGTGTTACAAAGTGGATCAACGTGTTTTTGTAAGTGTAGTAGCTTTGTGCACAACGTTGGTTTACCAGTCACGTCGACAACACAGGCGTTTAAAGCGTGACTTATGGTGCGACGTAACGTCAGCCCTCACGTTAGCGTACATACGCCAGTATTATCGAAACAAAGGTGATGCTATCATGTCAGTATCATGGGGTATTTATGGTGCAATCATGTGAGTATCATGTATAACTTTCATTGATGTATTCCTCCGGGGTTCGCGTTGTTTGTTCATTCTGCTCTTTCTTACTCTCGGTCTTTTTCTGTATCCTATCTCTTATTCCCCCTTTCCCCCACCCCAGGTGTAGGGTAGCCAACCGAGCCAAAGCTTGATTAACCTCCCTTCCTTTCCTTTTCGTCTCTCTCTCTCTCTCTCTGGGGTCGAGCAATGCTTCAATATAGCTTGCTGAATCAGGAATACAAATGTAATGTTCCTTAGACTGCTATAAAAGCGGAGCCAACACTAGAACCACAGACGTCAATTAATATTGCCATGGGGTCATCACGGGGAAGAAGGCAACAGTCGGTGTGTCCAAGAAGAAACTCTATTTGGCCTAACTTGTGGCTGGGAAACGGAAACTACAGTGATACACACTGTACACTGATAGCGGCGTCGGCCGTTCAAAAACTGTTCATCGCTGGGACGCGGCTACTTTTATACATCACGCATCGAACTTTGCAGCCTTATCTATGGTGGTCGCACAAGCTCCGGAATAATCTTGACTATTCGCGTCCTATGCGCATTCTTAACAAAGTGATCTGCTACAATCGCGAAGCTTCTCGAACACTGGGGCGCGGTCAGCGTCGAGCGTTGCTAACTGTCCTTGCTGGTGAAATCCGAATACATCAAAAATAAAACAAGAAGCAGGAGTGGCATTGCCCCCCTCTGAAAAAGCATCGTGCCGATGCTTGTGACAGAACATAGAAGAAAAAAAAAGCAAGTGTATACACAAATAAATTACAATACCAAATGAAAAATTGGAGTCGCCAGGTTCGCTAACGCGCAAGAAACGGCTTAAGGCGCACGACATGGACGACTTCAGGTCGTGCGCGGCGTCGCTGGGAGTTCGTAATACCGTCCGGGATGACCTCGTAGTCAAGAACGCCGAGGCGTCGAAGCACCTTGTATGGCCCGAAGTATCGCCGAAGAAGTTTTTCACTAAGTCCACGTCGGCGTATCGGCATCCAGACCCAAACACGGTCGCCGGGCTGGTATTCCACGAAGCGTCGTCGAAGATTGTAAAGGCGGCTGTCGGTCGCCTGCTGATTCTTGATGCGTAGGCGGGCGAGTTGTCTGGCTTCTTCGGCGCGCTGAAGGTAAACGGTGACGTCGATGTTTTCTTCGTCGGGGATGTTGGGTAACATGGCGTCGAGCGTCGTTGCCGGGCTTCTTCCCCAGATCAGCTTGTACGGCGTCATTTGCGTCGTTTCTTGCACGGAAGGATGACATCCCACGTCTTGTGCTCGACACCGACGTACATGGCCAGCATGTCGGCGATTGTTTTATTTAGACGCTCGGCGAGGCCATTGGTCTGCGGGTGGTAGGCTGTGGACGGGCGGTGGCTTGTTTCGCTGTACTTCAGTATCGCCTGAGACAGGTCAGCAGTAAACGCTGTACCTCTGTCGGTCATGAGGACTTCTGGGCCATGGCGCAGGAAAATGTTCTCAACGAAAAACTTGGCTACCTCGGCGGCGCTGCCTTTGGGCAGGGCCCTTGTTTCGGCGTAGCGGGTGAGGTAGTCGGTAGCTACAACGATCCACTTGTTTCCGACAGTCGACGTCGGGAACGGCCCCAGTAAGTCCATACCTATTTGCTGGAACGGTCGGCGTGATGGTTAGATGGGCTGCAGAAGTCCTGCTGGCCTTGTCGGCGGTGTCTTGCGTCGCTGACAGTTCCGGCATGTCCTCACGTAGCGAGCGACGTCTGCAGTAAGGCGTGGTCAGTAGTACATTTCCTGTATCTTCGCGAGCGTGCGCGAAAAGCCGAGGTGGACAGCTGTCGGGTCGTCGTGCAGGGCCTGCAGAACCACTGGTTGCAGTGCGGAAAGTACCAAGATAAGGTAGTTGGCCCGGGCAGGAGAGAAGTTCTTTACGAGGACGTCATTTTTCTAGAAAAATGACGACGATCCTCGCCGGAATACTTTCGGAACACCGGTGGTCTTGTTTTTGGGGTATTCCACGAGGCCCCTGAGTTCCGGGTCGGCTAGCTGTCGTTCGGCGATGTCATCGGCACTTATGTTTCCCAAGATGGAGTCATCATCGTGGTCGCCCTGCGGTGCGTCAATGGGGGCACGAGACAGGCAGTCGGCGTCGGAGTGTTTTCTTCCGGACTTGTAAACGACGGTAATGTCGAATTATTGAAGTCTTGGGCTCCACTGTGCGAGGCGACCTGAAGGGTCTTTCAAGCTAGCTAGCCAACACAAGGCGTGATGGTCGCTCACAACCTTCAATGACCTGCCGAAGAGGTAAGGGCGAAACTTGGATGTAGCCCAGATGATGGCAAGGCACTCCTTTTCTGTTGTAGTGTAGTTCGCTTCCGCCTTCGATAGCGACCGGTTAGCATAACCGATAACCCTTTCCAGTCCGTCGATCCTCTGCACCAGGACGGCGACGAGACCTACGCTGCTTGCGTCGGTGTGGATTTCTGTATCGGCGATGCGGGATGTCTTTCGGGTCTTCTTGTTGACGACGTGGACTTGGATCACGGTCTTCCGGGGGCGTCCGGAACATGGACGAGGCAGCCGTCGGTGTGTCCAAGAAGAAACTCTTTATTTGGCCGAACTTGTGGCCGGGAAAAAGAGTCAAACTACAGCGATACACACTGTACACTGATAGCGGTGTCGGCCGTCGAAAAACTGCCCTCTTTTATACATCCCGCATCGAACTTTCCAGCCTTATAGCTGGTGGTCGCGCAAGCTCTGGAATAACCTTGACTATTCGCCTCCTGCGCGCAATCTTAACAAAGTGATCAACTACAATCGCGAAGCTTCTCGAACACTGCAGCGCGGTCAGCCTCAAGCGTTGCTAAGCGTCCTTGCTGGTCAAACCCGAATACATCAAAAATAAAACATGAAGCGGGCGTGGCAATATGACGCCTGTATCGTAGGAATAATATCCAGTGCTGATTGTTTTCTTGTAAAATTAGATACCCAGCACTACAACCACAATTGATGTTGCACCGACATTAATCCGGCATAGACTGTTTTTCCAAAGCAGTTATAGGCCTGGCGTGGCTCTCTGGTAGAATACCTGACAATCATGGGATCCTAATTTTTAAATGCGAAGCATTTCTTAGCGAACTCCAGGTACTTGGAGCGTTTCTATCTATCTATCTATCTATCTATCTATCTATCTATCTATCTATCTATCTATCTATCTATCTATCTATCTATCTATCTATCTATCTATCTATCTATCTATCTATCTATCTATCTATCTATCTATCTATCTATCTATCTATCTATCTATCTATCTATCTATCTATCTATCTATCTATCTATCTTTCTAACAGCCGCCTACGCCTCAGTCCTCTTGTGACCGCCTACTTAGCTTGGTGTACACCAAATTGGCATAGGAGGTTAAGTTGATTTGACGAATATGACTGTCTGGTCATGACATGAATATCATGAAAATCTTGTCGCGTACGTCGTCAAACCCTTTTCTCCAGACATGAGGCACACCCGTATACAGAAAGCGGGTACGCGCCACATGAGATTGATAGTTTATATCTTCCCCGGAACGGCGAGAACAGACTTGGTAATCTAAATGCGAGAGCGTAAAGGAAAACCGACATTGTAATAAAAGCAGAATCATAACAGGAATCGAACTAAAGCATCCTGCGTGGCAGTCAGGTATTCTACCTAAGAGCCACGCCAGCTCTAGAAAGTGCTTTGGGAAAGGACCCTATGGAGGCGTAGTGTCGGTGCAACGTCAATTGTACTTGTAGTACTGGCTATCTAATTTCATAACAAAGCAACAAACATTACATATGGTGTATTATACAAGCGTCATGCCGGGCTAACGTCAGTTGTGGTGCTGACGCTGCTTTCATAGAAATCTAATATATATTACAGTTGTATTCCTATGATTCAGAAAGCTATATTCAAGCGTTGATCGACCCATAGGAATACGATACCGAAAGTCACGCATGATATTGACACCATCACACCGTAAAGTGCACTTATGATAATACTGGCGTGTGCTTTAAAATGAGTGCTGAAGTTAGGTCAGACCATAAGTTACCTTTCAAACGCCAGTGTTGTCAACGTGCCAGGTAAACCCTCGATGCGGACACTACTACTGCACTTACATAAACACATCCATCCACCTCGTACTGCTTGGCTCAAAGCAAAAAAAAAAGCAGCATAGACAACTACTCGGTCATTGCTTCGCATGAAACCGTTTCCCACCAGGCGTGCGATCTGCCGAATTTTTTTCGTTAATGCCGCAGCATTACCTTCACGTATAGCACCATAGGGTGTACCAACTGTATGTATCTACCAACAGGCCCAGCAAGAGATTCTGCTACCATAGGGTGGCTAGACCAGCTCGTAGGTATTTATTTCTAGAAGCTAGCAACACGAATAGCATTAATACGAAAAAAAAAAGACATGACCAGACGCACCACTGTAGTTCTTTGTCCTGTTCCTTCTTTTTTGAATTAATGAATGAATGAAACAACTTTATTGACTTCATTGCGAGATCCAGCTAGTTGCTGGTCCGGGCCAGACCGCTCAGATAGAGGACGGAAAACCTTGTCTTCCACTAGCCTCCCCGGCCTGCTGGATAGCCCAGGTTTGGTCTTGTAGATCGGAGCTGAGCAGCGTTTTCCGCCATCGCTCCCGGAGTGGTTCTGGGGAGTCTGTTTGCTGATTGGAAAACCCCCATAGCATGTGGCTTAGGGAGGCCTCTTCTATTCTACATGCTTTACATATTGAGTCTGGGTATATCTCTGGGAACATCCTGTGTAACTGAACAGGGTTGGGGTGAGAATTGGTCTGCAATGTGCGCCACTCTGTCGCCTGTTTTCTATATAATTTTGGGTGAGGCGGAGGGAAAATCCTCCTCAAGTCTCGATAGTACTTTGTGTATTCTCCATAGCTGGTTATTGTGTCTTTCATTAGTACGTTTTCGGCAACAGCATGACCCGACGAGGGTACCCCTTGGGCTGCGCGGCGGGTTAGTATAATGCGAAGCATTTCTTAGCGAACCTTTGACAGTTTGAGCGTTTCTATCTATCTATCTATCTATCTATCTATCTATCTATCTATCTATCTATCTATCTATCTATCTATCTATCTATCTATCTATCTATCTATCTATCTATCTATCTATCAAGCCGCCTATCTAGGTGCTCTCATGATCGCCTCCTTATCTTGGTGTAAACCAAAATCGGCCTGGGAGGGTAATAGGATTTGACGAATATGACTGTCGGGTAATAACATGAATAGCGTGAAAACCCTGTCGCGTACATCGTCAAACCCTTTCCTTCAGACTCGTCTGGCCCATACCCGTTTACCACTGGCCGCGGTGTACGGGTATGCGCCACAGGTGATTGACACTTTCTATCAACCCAGGAACGGCGAGATTATGCATTGTTAATTTAAATGCGAGAGCTTTAAGAAAAACCGAGATTGGTAGCGTTGGCCCGACGTTGGCAGCGTTGACCCAGCGTTGACCCAGCGGTTCAATACGTGTGCTCCAATGATTATCTTTCCACTAATATACCTGCACTTGAGCCACAGGGCTCCTTAGCGGCACCTCTTCAGTGTTCAGCTGTGGTGTCCAGCTCCCATGACGTTCTTCCATGCCCCGAACACATTTCAGAGTCACCGGACTCTCTACAGGCACCTTATGAATACTCGACTGCCGTGCCCAGTCCCCATGCAGGCCAAGCTTTTTAACACGAAAGTGTTTTATGCCGGGGTCCACCAAGTACATCCGTCACGGATATGACGTTGATAAAATGGACGCCAACTGGTGAGAAAGAAAAAACCAAGAAAAAGGTACCCCGCTGGGAATCGAACCCACGACGTTGCGACCGCGACGGCAAGCGCCTGACGCACTACCGAGTAAGCTAACTCGGGAGATACTAGACACGGCGCGAACGCGCCTTATATCTTTCACACATTCTCTTTCGCGGCGGGTGGAGCTGGGCGGTGCCGCCGTCTGTGAGGTGTGAAAAGAAGTAATGCTTCACGATCGACACTTACTAGCGCTTCCTCCGAGATTGCATGCGATATCGGAGGTCATGGTTAAAGCGTCTCGATACCAGAGAGGTAGACTGGCCGCGCTGGCGTCGCCGAGGCACCCTTGACGCAGTTACATTCTTTGCCTTTGGCTTCGTGTTAGCGTGCGTCGGCTCATCGGAGTAGTGCAGCTTCCTCGTGCACCAACGGGATTTCTCCGCCGCCGACAGCTTCAATGGCGCGAGCACCGACTAACAAAACTGCTGCAATATGCGTTGCAGAAAGGATGCGATTTTGACGGGCGAATGTCGTGCCTTGGTGGAGCGAGAGCCGCGCCTGCGAGACAGAGGCCAGCGGGACGCGCGCGTTTGCGGCTCAGGTTACGAACCTCTACCTCCCGTGTTGCTGAAGCGCAGTGTGTGTTATTTATGCATGAGCACAGGCGTCGGCTACCCATTACTAGAAAGCGCACACCGTGCCGTTTCTGTCCTTAATTGACGACGCTTTGAAGAAGCGCATACCGGGTACCAGTGTTGATTATGAGCTTGTTGATACCATCCTTACGCGGGATTCACGATTTGCTGTGTCCAAATATATGTTCACACCTTCAGCTACCACAACGGTGTAATAATGATCATGGGCGTTAGTCGTCGCGATAGAGACATGCTGTCAATATGGGTGCTATAGCTGCCAAACACGAATAGACATTGTACAAGCTCTGATATATCACTACACAATGAGCACTACTTCTGTGAAGACACGTTTAACTTTCGTGTTATACCGATTCCTATGACGGAGGGATCAGCCATGTTTTTTAAAACAATGGACATATTTCAGAACCGTCGGGCTCCCATGCATCGCGTTGTAATTCTCCGTCTCAAGCCAAAGCTGAGGGGCGCCTAAGTGAGTCTTCGTACTGACATTATTCTCCCCCGCTCTCGGATGTTCCTGAGCAGCGCTTCAGCGAGCCGGGAGGCTCAAGTTCTTTAGATGAACAACTTTCTGCTTCACAAGAAAGTGCTTCGGCACAGCCTGTGCCTCGTCGGTCGAAACGGCCGTGTAAAAGACCTTCTAAGTTTTACGGACCTTGGGTCGTGATTTTTTTTTCTTCTTCATTATTCCCAATGTCCTGTATACATGTCAAGAGTGCATTGTATTGTGTGCATTTTTCTTATTTTCTAAGGTGTCATATAAGGTGACCAATTCAACCATGCGCGCTGTGTGTTTGTGTATACACTGTCTTTACGTTCCATGGCTGTAGTCATAAGCCTCTTCGAGAATTTCTTCTCTTCCCTCCACTGCTATGGTTAACCACATATCTTTGTTGTGACGTCAGTGCCACATTATCGTTAGTAATTCAATGCGTAACATTATCTTTAAGGGTTCACGCCAGGCATTCAATCGCGCCTGAAACTACTAATGTATAATTTTGCACGTGTCTTCTGCTGAGTAGCAGCTTACGGTTTTCCTGCACCGGCCGCGATACATTCTCTTGATGTGGTGTCGTCACCAGTCCTCTATAATTTGTAAGGATGATCACGCACTCTGGTTGCCAAACAAGGAGCGATGATGGGTGCGTGCTTTTTCGTTCACAATTCTATAAGGATGTAAGAACTGTAGGATGTAATGAGCGATTCAGGTCTCCTGTATACCAGTTCTATTAAAGGACCCCTGACATCGAACTTGGAAACTCGAGATGCTTGTGTTGTTTGATAGTCCTTCATGCGGGGGCACTTCTGACCGATTATGAGTGACGAGCATTGCCATTAAGATATTTCAATTTGGTTTTAAAACAAGCCTGAGTGCTCATCTGAATTTTGAACTCCTATCAACATAACCACTAGTATGACGTAGACGTAGGCCCCTTGTGACGTTGCAGAGGTAAAGCAAGTGTTGTCGACGTCACAGAGAGAAATATGCGCGGTGCACTGTGGTATCATGGTGGCTAGAGGGGGAGGTGTCAGCATCGGTCGGGCTGCGCCGTGCAAGCCGGTGTGGCACATTTTCATGACGCCGACAGGTGGCGCGCTCGTCGTCTCCGAGATGCCTACAGCGAGGTCTGGCGAAGTGGTCCCGTGGATTCTCTCTGGCAAAGCGCATGTTATGTGACCTGTTGCTTCACCTGCTCGGCTGTTGTTTGTCCGCATTGGTCGTTACCGTAGCCACCGGCGCTTCGCGGGAAACCTGAATTTCATAGTCAGCGAACGCGTCAATGGCACGCTGTCTACTAAAGCGAGAAACGCATGTCGCGTTTTTCGCGACCGAGAATTGTACGTATGTCGCGGTTTTTGTGAGCGAGAAAGGCATGTCGCGCTTTTCGCGACTGATAAACGTATGCCGCATTGTTCGCGAGCGAGAAACGCATGTCGCGTTTTCTCGCGAGCGAAAAAGACAATTGTGCGGCGAACGCCGGTATTGCTGCCGATCTCGTCAGCACGCAAAACATTTTCTGTCGTGGAGTTGCGTTGTCCCGTCGATAGGTTATCTGTTGCCGTCACCGGACCAGCAGACGCGTGCCTTGGTTACTTAGATGCGGTTCCAGCTTTGTTCCCCAACGTCGCTGCGTACCTTACCAGGAAGTTGCGAGCAAAACAGGGTCCAATAGCCCCCGCAAACGACCACCCACTGCATAAGCCGATGTGCAGTGTTTTCTAATCGTTACACTCCACATAAAGCTTCAGCAGTACGAAGCAATTACCAAAGCTCTTGTTGGGCCAGCTTCATTGATATGTTTGCCTAATCTCGAAAATTATTTGGTTATATGGTTAGTGAGCGCCGTAAGAAGTCGTGGACGGAAAACGCGCCTCGCGCCCATACCAAACACCTGCGCGAACCTAAGCCAGCGCGCGGATGAAATCTCCGAGCCGACACAGGCCGACAGACGCGCCCATGCGGCGGCGCTGCTGTCGGCTCCGAGATGCCACCCGCGCCGTCTCATCGTCATGAAAAAAATGCTGCCTCTCCGGCGCGCCGTTGCTGACATCTCAGTGGTATATTGCGAAGCATGTTTGCTCTTTGCTCCTTCCACCTTCTCCTTCTTCGGTACGTGTCGGCAGGCAGCGTGAGCTCTCCGTCTGTGTGCTCTCCAACTGGCAGTTCAACAAGCGCGTGGCTGACGTCACCCAATACTGAGATCACGTCATCACGCGTGCCCCGAGGCGTGACCGCCGCGGCGCGGCGCTAGTTTCTTATCCTCTTTCGGCGCGCGTTTTGCACCTACACTAAAAATGACCATAACTAACGCTGCTAGGATTCATTAGACATCAAGTTGGAGGATTTACGATGTCATTCCGTGATTACAAGACATAGACCTACTTATTGCAACATAAATGTCACAAACGAAAAATCGCCTGTCAGGGGCCCTTTAAGGTCTTCTAATTATACGTATAAACCCCACATTTCGTCTCTACAAACAAGGGGGGGGGGGAGGAATGTGGTGTAGTGGCATTTCGGTTTCGGTTTTTTACACAGTAATTCCCCACTCAGGCGGCGCTGTACCGCTATATATATTAAGACGCCATGTTATAAATAAAGAGAGCTGCTGGGGTCACGGCTGCTGTTCCTTCTCTACGGCCGGCGCTCCGGGCCCTTCGTTCTTCGTCGGCGTCGGCGTCCCGTACGGTCACGTCGACACAACACCACCTTGGTTAAACAGTGTAACATTGACTGAAAACCACTTTCCTCCGAAGTGCTTTCGTGCAGCTGAAAGCTGCTTGACACCGCCACCGTTTTGATGCGACTGCATGAAGGTTGGACCAGGCGACAAAATATTGCTGTCGCCATACAGTGAGTCCCACCGCAAATTTCTGTAAACAGATATATTCCGCGTTTTTCACGGACAGATAGCTCAGATAAGCTCGTGCAGTCCTTGTTCACAACACAATTACTTGTCTTGTAGGGTGCTTAATAGACACAAATTCAAAAGAACGTTCGTTTTGCGGGAAACGCTAACGAAATGTAAAGGTGTAGGCGACCATTTTTACTCCGATTTTGGCTTACACTTATATCATTCTTACTGCCAGGCTTCTCTGCTCTGTTTCTTACGGATTTCACTCTGCTATCGCGCATTGGAAGCATTGTAATTTATCATGGGTTACACCTGGATTAGCAGCTAAAACGCCGATCTGGTGGTTTTTACCGCGTCGTGCATAGTCCAGACCTGCGGCATAGTGTCGTCACTCATGTCGCACGACGAAATCCCGACTGAGCTCAGCGCTTCGCGTCGCAGCATCCGATCTGTCGGCTAGCAGCGAAGGCAGGAATTCAACAGACTGCAAAGAGGTTCCATGGCACCCGTGCTCGTGGTAATAAGGTTGCGAGAAAGAAAATGCATGCGGTAACTCACCAGCCATGGTGCTGAGATGATATCAAGAAGTGGTGTGCAGAATAGGCTGTTGGTCTCCTTTGCACCGGGGAACTGCGCCTGTAGCAAAAGACTAGTTTCGCAGACGTGAAGGAACGTCCGTTCACTTGCCAATATGGAGGCCAACTGCCCGATCGCTGAACGTGCGCACGCCCTCGTGCTGCCTTCGTTGTTTCTCTGAACGAGTGGCACATACCCGCTACGGGGCATAGGCTAAGTGGTTGCCATAAATGTCTGTATACAAACCCCCAGGACGCTCTACCTTGATTTTCTGAAGGCAACCCCTTAAAAGGACACTAAAGGCAAATTACAATTTATATCAGAGTGAAAGCTCAATGTATGACAACGTCTAAAACAGCAGTATTATCAACAGCAGTGCCCTACTTATCGGGAAATTAGGCTAAATGTACCGCACGACGTGCGCCACGGGTGGGAAATCTTGGAAATGATCCCGATGACGTGAGAGCGTCCGACTACAATTAATCACTCGTTATCAAACTAGCTGCAATAAAAAAAGAAGCTTCCGTGCATCAAGAGACGTAATAAAATGCTGCTTGTTCGTTTCTGTTGGATTCATGGGAAAAAAATCCTCTTTGGCGTTTCCATGGGCAACGGCGCGCGTGGTTCAAAGGTTCCGTTTTCGCCGAACCGCGCTTTGCCGGGCGACCGGCTTCGCTCACGCGGTCACGTCTCAGTGGTAGTTTCGGTATCGTGTACTGCCACGTGTGTTTTGCACGCTCGTGAAAGTCGCTCTGACAGAAAGTTCGACAAAATACCGCATGCATGTGATGTTGCCGGACGCCCGAATGGTGCACGCCGCCAGTGCACGCCGCCGCGCAGTAAAGGCGGGCAACGTTGGGCACGGCAACAGCGACGTCAGAAAGACCGCTTTCAGGCGGGTGATTTTAAGTGCGCTAACGCGATGCGGACCACTAAAACGTGATTTTATTTCAAAATAAGCACTTCGTTGGCACAAAAGTAGCTCTACGAGGTTTCTGGACCGCTATTTCAAGAATCAACGTCGACCTAATATTTACCTTTAGTGTCCATTTCATTTTTGACAATTTTTAGGGCGAATGTCATAAATTGACCATGAACCTCGCCCTGTAAATAAACATAATTCAACCGTACCCGTAACAGTTTTGTGGTGGAGGTGCTGGGTACTTCGATCAAGACGACGGAGCCGCTGCCGCTAGGTCTACGCCGAAGCCGACGCCTCGCTCGGCTCATACCCGTTTCAATATGTTTTAAGGGGCTCTGAGATACAGAAAATATCACGCGAGCGAGCAAGCTCCCCGTCGACTTCACTCTTGAGGCTTTCTTGTGAGTAAAAAATGAGGAAGCGCATGAGCGCGCGAGCTGCGCTTCCTCTTCGTCTTTCCGTGAGTAAACAGTAAAGGAATGCACTCGACATGAGTAAAAAAAAGTTAAAGGAGTACTGACACGATTTTGAAGCGCAGCAAAACGGACGTTTTTGGTTTCCTTGGCATGTAGTGTTAACGCTGTCCCCACACCGCATCCGGGAAACACGTATAAATATTTAAGTTTGATTTTAAAGTTTTCATCTCCCAGCATCTGCAAGGCAGCTTCACCGCATGGAGAGCCCTATGACGTTTCACGTCAGCTCACTTGGTTTGCGAAGCCTGGGTTCTGCATGCAGCCTAAATCACAGAAATCGCTGTCGGAGGCACTGGACGACAGTTCACTCATCATGAACCACGTTCGACTGACAGCAAAGGACAGCAGGTGCATATTTCGTGGGTTGCAGTCTGCGCGTGACGTCACGGGCAGACTTGACACGTCACTATGAAGCCGCCCTCACGAAACCGAAACCGAAACTGCTGGTTGAAAGAAGCGGTAATAAAAATATATGCAGTGCATCCCTAGAATCACTGGAAAATCAGAGTACCGCAAAGGTAGGCTGCACGCGGGCAACGTTTGGTGGCGGCGGCCATGTCCCTTCCAGACCGTCCGGCGCGTTGCTAGCGTGTGTTGAGAAGTGACCGATTTTTTAGCCTCAGTGCCGTGTTACGCTGGGCAGAACGGCATTATGTGTGCGTGTTTCTTCAAGAGGATATTAGAAGTGATTTCGAGTCATCGACAGGTGTGGATCAACTGCGCGGTTAGCGGTGTAACTAATGAAACGTACGGCGAATGTTGCCATGTGCCCGCGAACTCTCTTCATGGCTTCATCGGTCCTTTTCGTGTCACGCTCGGGCGTGTTCGCTAGTTCCGGGGCTGTAAACATAGTTGCATTAGCGCAGTGACATCGTGTGAGATGCCATTTACTTCGACATTTGGTAAATCTTGACTCTTTGCGCTAGCTTTGTAGTCGGTGTTCAGGTTCACTGCACTCGAGAACGTTATCGAACAACATCGAGAACATTCAACATTGCGTCCTTCGACTGATCGCGGACGGATAGCTTGCTTGCGCACCGTGCTTGCTGTTCAACTGGTTGATATGTGTAATAGAAGTTGTGTGTGTACGGTAATTGGAAGTTGTGCGCGACGTCTTGATTCGGAACGCCAGCAGCCGAACGCACGGGCGAATCGGCGTGCGGTAGGTAAGGTGCATCTTACCTTGCGATACGTAGAAGGCCATCAAAAATTATTGACATCACTACTTAAGTATTTCATTTCCTATTTCTTGTCTCCTTAATATTCTCAACGTTGGAATGAATTTGCAAATATTTTGCTCTGTTCCGACAAACAGTTCTTTTTTTGGCGTTGCCAGCGCGTAAACAGCTGGGGTTCGGTTTCTGCACTGCTGCACTTTTTTTTTTCATAATGCACTCTTATTAAAACTTCCTCGACAGGGTGCTTTATTTTCTTGTGATCAGAAATAGCGCATCCCGAAATTTTTAAAGCGCATGCTACTGCAACGCAGTATGTATATAGACCTAGGGCTCGCATAAAATAGACTTCCTCAATGCGTGGGATCTGCTTTTTTTTTTGCTGTGACCATTTCTTACCAACTATACAGTATTTTAAGGGTACGCTCGGCGCAATGCGGCATTAGCAGCATTTTTTGCAACAAATTTAAAAATACGCTTGATAACGTTGCCTTATGCCAAGTTTATCAACAGAGTTCCACGCTTCTGTTTTGTGCAATGCTAAGTGATCATGCCACAATTGCCTTCGAGGTATACCAGTAAACAGTTATTATTTTAATAAATCTTCGATTTCGCTCTCGTGCGTGACACGCTTATAACTCGGATAGCATGCGTAATCTGTTCAACAGATCGAGATATAGACGGCCGAGCAAATAGAAAGTATGTAGTTTGCAATATCGCTGACCATAGCGAACCGAACAGATGAAGTATCCTGTCGCATAAGATTTTTTCCAGCAAACTTAGTGCAGTTCACTGCAGGAAGGAGTGTTATTCGAGGGGGGCGAATTCGTTCAGGCCAACTATGTAGCCACGTAGAACGGCGCTCTTTGACATTAATTTTTCCCACACGGCAAACGAGATTCCCAGAGTAGCTCATCCGTAACGTTCGATTGATGGTGAGCTACTCTCTTCTGGCATCTGCATGCAGTGGCGTAGCCACGGCCCGTACCACCACACCGGTCCCGTACCAACCCCCCCCCCCCCCCCGAAATTTTTTCCCGTGGCAAGCATAGCACGAAATGACAATCGACCATATCTGCCTGCCAGGCCCCCACTTCATATCGAGGAGGTGCCCCCCCCCCCCCACCCCGGAAAAAATGGCTGCTTACGCCCCTGTCTGCATGACGCGTTTACTTCTCGTAACCGTGGTACTGCTAAATGTCCGGCCACGCTCTGCATTGAACGCGCCTGCACCCAAAGGGCTTGGAAGGGATATGGCGGCGAGAGGTCACGTGATGCGAGTAAGCCAATCGCGTCGGCGGCGGCGCGGAAAACAGATGCGATACCTTCCAGTGACTCTATGCATCCCCAGGCACCACGACACTCTTTTTAGGGTTCTCGACACCCGTGCTTTCGTTTAGAGCAACAACCCGAAAAATTTTAAAATTCATGTCAGTACTTCAAGAAAGCTTCGCACTAGTGGTTTTCGATTACATGATTGAAACAAAAAATTACCGTGTTAGTCTATCTATCTCTGTTGATAATCTTGATTTGAAATCTGTTATTATTTATCTTCGAAACTGAAAGGACAGTCTGAACGCTTGCTCCTTCAACAATTTTATTTTTTAACCTAAATTTACAGATTTGTTTAGTATCATAGGTGTTTACCTTAAGCATCCTGCCGCCCGCTTCTTCCCATCCCCCTTTGTGGGTGAGCGCCATCAGAAAGAGGACATCATGATCACCATCAAGTCACAGATGTGCTGGGAGGCCTTCCTTGCGTCTCTTTATTAACGCGATAGCGTAAAGAGCTCATTCCACAGAAATTCCGGTGTGGGCGTCGGCGTCGGTGCTTGTGAGCAAAAAATCATCATATTGTATGAAATAAATAACAAAACAACCTTATGTTCGAATCGAACCCAGGCCATATGCGTGGCAAGCTGGTGTTCTACCACAGAGCCACTCCATTTTTTTCTTTATTGCGGATAGTTTTCAATTTCATGTCACAAACATACATACTGAACACACAAAATACAAACAACACGTACAACAATGACGGTGCTATTTAGAAAGATCTATCTGTCTCAAATTTAAAACCGCTACAATCAAAGCAGGTCATCTAACACAGACATCCATATTGGTGGTTCTTCCTGAACTCGATAGGTTTCTTTTACGTACACTGCATATTCGATGAAATACTGTCTAGCGGAATGAGCTTCTAGATCAGCATTTCGCACCGCGATTCTCGTTTTTCATATGCTGTGCATGCAACCATGGCATAGGGGAACCTGTTGTATTTTTGGGAAGGAAGCGATACCACAGGGCGTAACCGGTAATTCTTTCTTAAAGTGCGTTGAAGAATGTCCCATAAAAATACTGCGTCCCAACAATCCAAAAATATGTGTTCTATCGTTTCAGGTTTGTGGCATATTATACAATTTATACTCCAGGGAGCGAAGAGTCCTTTATGCTCTAGCCAAGGCTTGACAGGACTACATACCAATACAGAGCCACTCCATTGATTGGCACTGCACTGAAATGAACTCTAATGCTCCACAAACATACGCGTCCTGTGTACAGGTGTCACAGTACGAGGTGTAATATCGCAGTAAAACGGGGTACAAGCGTAAATTGCCATCGGGCGTCACACCATGTGAACTGCACACCGAGTTCGTGGTTTAAAGCTGGCCACCCATTACAAAAGGCACACACATTACTGCGCGTACCTTTCCTCCTTCCTCTCTTTCTATATTTTTCTCTAAATGTTTTGTATCTATTTCTCGTCTGTCTTTCTTTGTTTCCCTATTTCTTGCTCTTTCCATCTTTTTTCCCCTGTCTCCCTCTATTTATCTCTCCCTTTTTCTTTTTGTCTCGTTCTCTCTCTATTTCTTTCTCTCTTTCCTTGTATCTCTCTCTTTCTGTTTCTGTCTTGCTCTGTGTTTTTTCTATCTATTTTTGTGTACGTTCCTTTCTATCGATTTCTCTCTCTGTCCTTCCGCACTAGTGGGGCAAAGCCCGAAGGACCAGCGGTGCTGGGAGGCCTTGCTTGCTTGCTTGTTCCTTGCATTTGACTCGCACCCACAAAGGGGGATCGGCCAGGCAGCCGGCTGTTAATGTAAATTGAAACATTAAGTAAAGGTCAGAGAAAGGGTAAAGTGGTTTTTTTTTCAAATAGAATAAGGTGATTGTCGTGATACGGAAAAATGAAATAAAATATAAATAAGATTTTTTTACGGAATGAGAAACAATAAATTGAGAAACAATAATTATCTAGGTAATCTGTTTGTGTCACCCAGGAATTCACAGAGGGACCCGCAGACGCTTCTAAGTTCTCTGTTTCTTGTATGTATTTGTTGTCTGTTTTTCTTTGTTTCTCTATGACTTGCTCTCCCTTTCTCGCTCTTTCTATCTCTTTCTCTCTCTCTGTTTCTTTTTCTCTCTTTCTTTGTATCTCACTCTTTCTTTCTCTTTCTGTCTCGCTCTGTTTTTTCTATCACTTTTTTGTGTCTGTTCCTTTCTATCGCTTTCTCTCTCTGTCTACTTCTTTCTCTGTCTTTCTATCGTTTTTTAGGGGTGAAGCATCATAGGGTCTTGGCGTGTCGGCGTGCATCGTCGTGTCTTGACGTAACGGTCCATTAGCTTGAGCGCCAAAGAGGGTGCGACCGCCTCAGTGCTCGCCGTGTGGCGAGAGGTTTCGTGTTTGGCGCCGTGTGGCGAGGGAGAGCGAACGGCGCGCCGTTCACTATGGAAACGCTCTTTCTGCGATGAACGCTGAACTACCAGCTTGCACAGTAACAAGAATGCGCCCTCGCCCGCGAGAGACAACGCCGACGAGGGCAGCGTCTGATAGCGGGTTTCTTGATGGAAAAAAAAATCACAGCATATCCACGGAGTGAATGATGATGAGTGGGCGAAGCTGCGGAGGTTCATCGGTAAACCGTGAATTTTCCGTGAATTCTGCCCAGTACATCATCACCGACGTGAGATCGGGCGCGTTTATACTAAAGGTTCGATGAGTTATGACAACTTGCAGCTCACTTTAATTTACATGTACGCTGTGAATTTTCATTGTTAGAAAACCATTGCTTTAAAAACATCTGGCGTCTTTCGTTAAGCAGCTGGCGTCTTTTCGTTTTGCTTTAGAAACATCTGGCGTTCTTTCGTTTTGCATTTAGAAATCTGGCGTCTTTCGTTGGTTTATTTCATCAATCAACGGCGTTTTGAACAAAATTTTAATTGTTTAATCACGCACAGGAGAAATCTCACCAGGCACTACCTTGGAGGTAAACAATGGCTGCTGTTGGGAATGAGAGACAGAAGAAGTCGGCTTTTAGCTAACACTTACACTTCTACTAACGCTTCCTACTGGAACATGCCAATGGCTGCTATGGGGAATGAGAGACAGAAGAATTCGGCTTTTAGTTAACGCGCACGCTGCGAATTTTTTATTGTTCAACAACGCACAGGAAGGATCTCCCACCGGCACCACCTTGGAGGTCAAGATCTGGTACTAGCGTTACGACTGGTTACGCACTACTACGAGGGACGAACGGGTGCCGCCTTAAGGAGCTTCGCCCCTAAAAAAATCCGATTGCTCGCGCTGCACAACCGTTCACCGGCCACCGCGTATACATAGGCACTGGATCTTGCCCTGCAATGTAGTGCCGGTGGTGTAGTGCCGGTGCGTCGTTGAACAATAAAGATTCAGAGCGAAAGCGGGCTGCGGGTCTCTGTGTCTAATCGCTCTTCTGTCTCTCATTGCCCATTAGCAATGATCTTGCGGGAGACATCGGCGCACACTGCATGATTCGCCCCACCACAGGTTTCACGTTAGTGCAGCTGAAACACCCTTCCCTACATGCTTTGCCCCTCCTCAAGTTTTTCTTTCTTCCTGTCCTTTCTCTTGTTCTCATTCTTTCTACCTCTCCCTTTATCTCTTTACTTATCTCCCTCTGTGTTCGTTCTCTCTCACATCCGAGTTATTGCATCCCACACCGGACGAATCGGCGCAGCAGAAGGGCGCGCGCTGGGCGCACATATTCCGGGAGCGAAACAGAAGATGAGAAAGAGGACGAAGGAAGCGCACGCTGGCCAATCCTGCAGTGTGGGTATGAAACGTGTGTAGAGGGACAACAACAACCGGCCGAGTTATTGCGTTGAACGCGCTGCCTGCAGGTGCAGCTGTACCAGGTGCTAGGTGACGTGAGATGCCATATAAGGTAGAGGCCGTTCATGATTATGATATTTTTTGTTATTACGTTGTAGCGAACGCCTCCGCTGTTTAAGCTGATGGTTCGAGCAGCAGCTCAAATTTTACGTGACAAGGCACTGAAAGGCCGAGTAAGTACGGTACGGAAGAAGAGGCTGGGGGAGCTCAAAATGCCACTCGTCCTAGACATCGTCGGAATAAAGCGGCTATGGATGAAGCTGCGGCATCGGCCCGACGAGGGAAACATGCAGCGCTAATGCGAGGAGGCGTTCTGGCAATGCTTAAGTGGTGGCGAGAGAGACACCGTTGCTGCCACAGCAGATCAGCAGAAAGTTCAACAGAATTGAACAGCAGATCAAGAGGAGGTACAAGTAGGCTTTTGCCTTCGCCGTCTTAGAAAGTTCTAAACCTCCCTCGTAATATTTAGCATGACTCATGATGAGCAAAATTGCTTAACAAGCGCCGGAAGGAGGTGAAGTTTTATTGCGATAGCAATTATATGGATAGTCTCGGCTGAATTTTGCCGTCGCCGTCGTCATGCACCGTATATGTATAAGTATGTATAGATATATATATATATAAAAGCCCCAAAGAAAAATAATTCAGAAAAATGCTTCCGAAGCGCGGAATCGAACCAGGGACCTCTCGCTCCGCAGCGAATGGCGCTAACCACTACGCCACGAAACGCAGATCCTCCACATAGCTAACGGCGAGCGTTATATACACACCCTTTACCGCTGGACGGACTCAGAGACGGCAGGCGCTTGTAAGCGTTTCTTCATTACCAGCTAGATGGCGGTAGGAGCGCGACGGGCGCATTTAAATCCGCCGGCGAGCTCGCTCGCTTCTTATATTTGCGCAGGGAGAACTTTGCCCTTCCGCTGTCTACTCGCGCGGTCTTCTCGTGGTGAGGGGAAGAGGGATGTTTCACACTTTCACCGTGATGTCCGCGCTCATGTTACGGAGCGTACGAGAGTCACTCGAGCTCGAGGGACGCCGCTAAACGAACAAACCGAAGATGAGCGCGAACTATCAAGTGTCACAGCTCGACACTTGAAGCACGCTAGTTTCCTTCGCTGCTTCGGCCGCCTTTGAAACAGGAGCGCTGTTCAAACTGAGAGTATCCATTGGAGAGCTTCACTTCGTATAGCATTAGTTTCTTGCTATCGCATTCATTGCTTCGCCCTTGCGGCGAAACTGATTTTTTTATTACCTGTGCTCGAACATGTTAAGCAAGATGCTGCCTGCAGCAGCCGCGAATTTATTAAATTGAAGCATATTTTATTGTAGCCCTGTGTTGTGTAGTTTAGTCTGACGCTATCTTTTGTATGTTGTGAAGTACTTATTCCCTGCGCAGTAGTTTAAGGGACCGTCCTGTCGTGGTCTCATGTCTCGTGTTGTTGGCGCGCAGTCTAATCTCTCGCCTTGGCGTCACGCAGGACCCACGTTTGGTACACATAAGCAGAGCAGGCTACACGTTTGGAACGCCAACGATTGTATGCCCGTGAACGCCAGCACTGCCGAAGGGCCAATTCGTGTGTCGTAGTCAGCGAAGCGGTAGCGAAACGTCAGCGGCGGAAGTGAGACACGGTTCTACACTCTACGGAAGGGAGAAGCGGAGGCTATTGTCAGCGCCGGGAGTTCAACGCACCGCGGTCGGAGCAGCAGAAAGGAGACCATGAACAGAAAATTAATAATCGCGAACCAAATCAGATAATCACGAAAAAAGAACAGAAAATGATTCAAAATAACACATAATCACACGAAAAGAACAGAAAAAAGCAAGAAAGAGCAGATGAACACAAGAAAAGAACACGAAACAGGAAAATGCACATAAGCACAAGATAAACAGAAAGGCAACACAAGGGAAACACAGGCCAATCGACGCTTCGCAGTTCGTGCAGCTTCCACTTGGGGTGTGTGATGCAGGTTCTTCTTATTGTTGCTAATAGCTCTCTGTGGCTGAGCCTCCGAGAGTTTTAATAAGGACAAGGCCGTTTGTTTAACAGAAACCACACAAAACATTTAATAAACAAATAAAGCGTAACAACTATCTATCTACATAAATTTAAACATTTTACAAAAAGAGTCAATGCACACAATAAAACACTCCTAACGACAAGCTAAATGAAAGTTCAGAGACTCAAACTAAGCTTTACAGTTCATCGCGGACGAGCGGCGGAGCAGCGGAATAACTGGTGGTCAGTCTCACCATGTCGTTTATGCTGGCTGACCTTTGAGAAACCGGAACGCTGCGGCTGCCGCTTGTGGAGTGGACGCGGGCTGGCTGGCTGTGACGTGGAAAAGGTGGCTACTGGGCGACCCCTTGAGATGCCCGGAGGAGCAGGCCCAGCACTGGGGTGCACAGCTCGGGCCCGTAGCCCAACTGCGGCTGCTTGCCTGTCGGACTCGAACTCCGCAGGCCTTGAGGTAGTGTTCGAGTACCATGGTTAAGGTCTCGTCGCACAGGAGCGAGGCGGCAGGATGCTCCGGCCGGTTGAAGCCCTGGAGGCTCGGGTCCGCAACCCGACTGCCCGTCTTCAGCGCCCGGTCCGGTGACAACCTTCTCTTCGCCACGTATCCTCGAACTCCCCCGGAACCTCTGAGGCCAGGCTTTTTCTGCCCTCGGGCACACTTGTACCC
>NC_051177.1:191769740-191816711 GCF_013339695.2 Rhipicephalus sanguineus
GGCAGTTCAATTCCATCAGTAATTCCTCCACGTAAGAAAGGCATCTTGATAGTTTATGAGGTAGAAGAACGCCCCATAAAGCTACAGTGTCATCAGATGCATAAGAACTGCAAGAGTACGCAAAACAGGTTACAAGGCGAGGGGGAGGATAGTAGCTTGGTTACATATCTCGTGCATGACAACCACCCTATACTACTTCCCATAGGGGCAGTTCTCCGCTACCTATAGTATTTGCATGGTCAGCATGTTCGAACGAATGGTGGTGTTTTAAATTGTTTCGCTAAATGTTGTTCATGCTAAAATGACGCATAAGATGTAGTTTATATGCTAGTAAATCGATAAGGTATGTATTTTATGCTGACAAAAGTAGTATTCAAGAAGACTAAGCAGTTGCCACGCGTCTGGAGCGGTTGTGAATATGGAGAAAAATAAGATTTGGTTAATGAGGAATAAGACCCTCTAGATCTGCTGGTATTAGTTCGAACAGTGCACCACTCGGGCACCTTGTTCCTTTCTATCGAATACGGAACACTGGGCCGCCCTGCTCGTCAGCACTCACGCTTGTCAAGCGCTCCTCGCAAGCATAAAAGCACTAGAGTGGCACTGTTGTGGAAGACCCGACTGCCACGCAGAGGGCGCGGGTTGAAATGCTATCCGATCCTAGAAATTTGTTTCTCATTATTTTTTTTATATCACGCGATAGCGGCACGGACACCGGCGGCGGTGGACAAGTATGGCGCCAAAATCAGCCGTTGTGATCTCATAACAGTTCGTTGTAACAAACTTCAGCGCCGACAATGCCCTCTCTACGCTGGCCTGCGTGACAGGCGCGCAAAAATCCACTTGCGTTGATATAAACATCTCTGGTTGCCACTGTTTTCGTCTTTCGCACAATTTCAAATATATCTTTGCTTTGGAATTCCTGCCTGAGGTACGCGCTAATACCGTACCCTGAGATATACTCACATTGCACGAGCTCAGTTGCTCCGGATTGCGAAGTTTTCTCGTGAACCGAAAACGATTGACAAAATTTCGTTTTCACTCCGGAACGAATAATAGATAAAGTTTCGGTTACGTTTTCGTTCCGGTCCAAAATATCGTTTTTTTCGTTTTTCGTTTTCGGTTTTCGTTCCGTTCCGACACCCTCTTGAGTGGTCTGGGGGCTCGGCGCTCGGCCGTTCACTCTCGCCATGGATGGCTCACTGGCTGCGAAATATCGAGGCATAGTTGCGCCTGCTGAAACACCGGAGCAAAGGGAGGCCAGATCGGCACGTTCACGGACCATAAGGAGCGCAAAAAAAGAACGCATAATCAGATTTGCTATAAAACCTAACTTTAATGAAACACTTCGAGCACAGTCTTTGCAAAACCAAGCCAAACATAACTTTCGCTCGTGGTACTACGTTTACTACTAATGATAATATTGTGTGTTGAACGTCACAAAACCCAATACGATTATGGGACGCCGTAGTGGAGGCCTCCGGAAATTTCGAATGCCTGGGATTCATTAACGTGCATAAATCTGGGTGCCTCAAGCGTGGTACTATACGTTTGCAAAAGTTAAACCTCAGTCATTTATTTTATTTTATTATCTTTGATGGGTGCCATCATCTTTGCTCTTTCGCTTGTTTCCATCGCTATTTCATGTGCTCTGTCGGGGGGTGGCTCTTTGGATGCGCCAAGCTAAGCAGTTGGAATATATCGGTTGCTCGTACGGAACTTGACTATTCAGAGTGGAATGAGCGGCCCTCTCATGCGGCGTGCGTGACGAGCCCCTTTCAGTTTGCGAGCACGTGATCTATGAAGCGTCGGCTTTCACGCACGCCGAGGTGAATCACGCGCCGCAATCGACGCACGTGCTTGTGCCGTGGTTTCCGAGGACGCTGTCGCTAGTCGGCCATGATCGTTTCCGGGAGTGCTCCTCACAGTCTGGCCAAGCTCCGAGAGAGGAACATTTGATCGCCTCGGGATCAAATCCGCTTTCAGTCGAAGATTACCTGTTGCTCTTTCGTTTCTTGCGTTATTATTCGCTAAACAACAGCGTACGTCTTGTATGTCGCTATCGCGGAAAGGCGGCCTCATAGGCCACGTGACCCGCTTCGTCGTATCTTAGCGATCACCGCACAGCTATCGCTTTTTCCGTGATGCCTATTCCAGCAATGTGACCTCACAAATATCATTCTAATTCTCGCAAATCAGCGATGAAAGTACTAGTGATGCAGAACTATCGGTAAATTGACTATCGATAGCATCGATAGTTTTTTTGAAACTATCGATAGTGTAAACAACTATTGATAGTACTACTATCGACAAACTATCAATAGTTCAATCGGTAATATTACTAGCGATATTACTGCAACGCGTGTTATTGCTTTGTTTTGATGTATTCGGGTTCACCCACAAAGACTGTTCGCAGTGTTTGACTACGCCGCAATGTTTGACAAGATTCGGGATTGTTTGAGATCATTTTGTTAAGACGCGCCGGACACGAATAGTCAAGTTTATTCGAGAGCTTACGCGAGCACCAACGATAACGCTGGAAGGTTCGTTGACTGATGTATAAAAGACGAAGCATTCCACCGATTATCAGATTACTCGACGGCTGGTGATTGTTCTTGCCGCTATGAGTGCGCAGCATGTATCGCTAGTATTCTGAGTTTTAATTTCTGAGCACAAGTTCGCCCAAATAAAGAGCTTCGTATTTCCCAGTCTTTCTGCGCGGCATTCTTCACCCTCACAATCCCGCGACGATACTATCGATAGTGGTGCGAATAATGATGCTGTTGCTGGCTGGCCATATTGCCAAAATATTTTGCGATAGCCTGGTATCAGCTTCGCTTAATTTATGAGCAATTTTGACGAGAGAAATAAATTATATACAGTCAAATTGGCAGAACATGTCCATCAATAAATTCATATTCAAAAGCAAACAGTTACACCTTACAATTAACAAGCTTAGTTCTTCATATTTTTTTTTTATTTGAAATCACAAAAACAATCTAAATTTGAAGCCATGCAGTTCCAGCACATGTAACGGCGTCTTTTCCGCTACAGCTGAATAGTTTGACTTTATGATCATGGGCCAGCGAAGCACTTTGGTGAAGAACACAAACATGTCAACTTTCTTGCCCTTCAGCTTGATCCTCCCGCTCCACTATGTACCACGCGCGCGGGGAACCAAGTTCATGCTGCAATGACTTGGCGCTATTGATTTTATGCTATCGATAGTACCTACTATCGATAGCGCTATCGATAGTATTTTTTACCATCGATAGTTCGATAGTGACTCAGCTATCGATAGTATCGATAGTACCATCGATAGTTCCGCATCACTAGAACGTACACAACAAAGATTGACTGATGTCGTTGTCAATGCGAATAGGAAAAAGACAACAAGGTTGTGAAAAGCCGACAAGCGCCTCAGCGCGCTTGTTTGCACGCGGCGCATATTTTTGCAGTGATAAAATTTGTGTAGTGTTGGTTTGTTTTGTAGTTGTAGCAGAAGGTCCAGCGGGCCGATCATAGAGATGTGGGAATTGTGGCACTTTACTGGTGGGACTTGCTTTAGTGTAAGACATCCGTTTTTCAGCATCGAAATGTGCAGGACGAGTCAAATGGCATATTGGGCCGATCAGTTTGAGTGCGTGCACGGATGGCTGCTCTCCCATCGTGGAATTAGTGCTGCACATCGTGGCTCGTTTGTATTGCACACACAGGCGGAACTTAGATCACAAACCTTGAGCTGAGGTTCGCAGACATAATCACGCACACTGTTAGGCAGCTGACGGCGGTCCATCCACGGGCTACATCGACTGTCCGATCGATGATATATGCGACCAAACCTCCCCGCCGAAATGAGGGACCCGCTAGGGAAGGTTTATTTCAACTCTTTTATGCGAGCCAATAAAGTTGTTGCGATAATATTTGTGTTCTACTCTTTATTTAATGCACGACCACGTCAGAATTGTCTTTTGCGTAACCCGCCGTTACGGCAAATGCCATATACGGCGGCGGACGGTCATCTCTGCGCCATCCGTATTTGGCTGCAGCCGTAATCCGAGACGGTTCGTGTGATGCCTGCACCCCCCGCAGCGCGCCGCCATCGCCACCCCACGTTGCGGAAAGAGCCGGCCGTTCCCTTTAAGTGCACGCAACCCCCTGCCGTGTGCCGAGCTCTGCGTTGCTTACGTGCGGTATACTAACTAGAGTTATGCATAGCAACAAAATATTACGTGAGGCAGGAACTGAGGAAAGACACAGTTGGAGGGAGAGCTGCTTTATTTCGTCCAGGCATCCAAAGACTCTTCAGATGGGCGCGGCAGCTAGTTGAGCAAGCCTAATGACGCATTCCCGGAGTTCAGGGTTGTGTAAAGCTAGAACACGACAAGTATAATGAAAATTTTCATTGCCGTCTTCGCGTCTCAACTGCAGTAAGAACATTTGTTCCGAGCGCATTTGTAGATTGTCTTGTAATTAAGAAAAAAAAATAATAAGGGATTCCCGCTGAGTTACAGCTAGTGGATAATGAAGCAAACCACATCGCGAATTCGCACATTCAGTGAAACTGGAGCAAATCAGCAAGAAATAATTCTGGAGTATATGTTGCACACTGTAACGCTTGAAGGCGAAAGCCACTTGATAGGGGTATTCTGAATTAAAAAAAAAAAAAAGCGCATTGAGTTATACGATCGGGAAGCAGACTTCTCGCAAGGCATATCGAGAGAAACGCATTAAGTTACCTTGACGCTCTTCGTCGAGTGCACTGTCGCACATAGTGCACTCGACACAGTGCACGACATAGTGCACATAGTGCGTAGTGCACTGTCAAACATAGTGCTGTATATAAAGTAATTGGAAAGGAAATGGGGTTGCTTTATAGACAGCACCATTTTGACGTCTGCATCCCAGGTCAGTGGCATGGGCTGAAGATTGCCTTTGCGAGTGCTTCATGCCGCTTGAGTAACGTCGGCGAAAAGCTGGTGGATATACAAAATTTCAAAAAAATATTTCTCAAGTTAAAAAACAATACCCTTTTGTAACTTTGTCTATGTTCAGCTAATACATAGAGCTTTCAAATGAAGTATCGTGCATATTTTAGTCCGACCACCAAGGCAAGTTTTTTGACGATGTATACAGAGCTTTTCTCAAAAAAAGTGAAATTCGCAATTTTTTTTCAGACGATTTGCTACACCTTCAGCGTCTAAATTATTTTTCTTTTGTAGTGTGTCGAACAGGCTTCCAGTATAAAAGTAATTTCTACCCTTTGAGTTTGCCTTGTTCCTGGAAAAATATATCAAACTTTGCAACTTTATTCAATTTTGCTCGTGCGAAAAGCCCTCGAAGAATCGATATATACATAAATAAGTCATTATTTTTATAGTTACATCACTTCGTTAGTTGCCGGAAATACCATTTTATTGAATGCATCCTATAAACGCCCTTTGAAAAAAATTGTTTTTGATGCCCTTAGCTCAGTCGGCGCAAAAATACAGACTCTCACAAACAGGCGGGAAAATTTTTGACAACAGAAATAAGCGAGCAGAACGAGTTTTGAACTTCAAGAAAAACGTGGAAATTTTTTCAGCCATATTTATGATGGTCGGAAAAACGCTGGGTGATTTGGCATGGAATGACCCATGTATGTATATATATATATATATATATATATATATATAATATATATACACGTGTCCCTTCAGCTTGGCACAGTATACCTTAGACCACGGTGCCTTAGACCATGGAATGCATAACATTCGCGTGTGCTCGAAGGCCCGACTTACGCCTTTTAATGAGCGGGTCCGAGTCCGGCCCGGCCCGCAGCCTCAAGCCCGGCCCAGGCCCGCGGCTTCAAGCCCGGGCCGGTCCGGGCCCGCACTTTCAAGCCCGAGGCCCAGCCCGGGCCTCGCGGGGCCGCCCGGGCCCGTGCAGTGCTCTAGGTTGTATTACCTTCTTCCGCACGAGTCAGGAGACCCCAGCCGTTCGCGCTGCGGAAACAGGACAGAAGCCCATTCCGAATAATGCGCCGGGGGAGGCCGCTGGACTCACCTGCGGTTCGCCCCGGCGAGACACAAGCGTCGCCGCCGTGATGAGACAGTTCTTTCCAATAACGAGCGACACAACAGGTGCTTCGTCTGCCGAGGCTGAGATCGTGTCTCTCTCAAATTATTTGCCTCAATCTATTACGCATTGGAAACCGCGTGCAGCTGCGCTCGCAACTGGCATGATCGTCAGTATAATTTTTTCCCCGTCATCATTTTAGAAAACGGAAAAGGAAACTGCTTTGTTGACGGGCCGCACCTGACAACCACCGGCTTCTCTCACACCATCAACAGCACGACCTAGCTGACGCTAAATAAATGAATAGCTGCGCACTATAGTGGTGCGAAGACTGAGGAGGTGGCCTAATAATAATAATAATATCTGGGGTTTACAACGTCCCAAAACACGATATGATATGAGAGACGCCGTAGTGAGGACTCCGGAAAATTTCGAGACCACCTGGTGTTCTTTAACGTGCACCTAATCTAAGTACACGGGCCTCAAACCTTTTCGCCTCCATCGAAAATGGTAGCCGCCCTCGCCGGGATTCGATCCCGCGACCTTCGGTCACAGTCGAGCGCCATAACCACTAGACCACGTCGCGGGGAGGTGGCCTCCTCCGCACCTGCTATACTCCTACGTTTCCTATAGCTCCGTCGTGGGACCAGCTACTCGTAGCAGCGTAAATATCTCTCCTTTTCCCCAGTCATTTTTGTTTATGCAGAGTTATTTAACGCGCGCCTGAGCGTTTGTTATTTTATTTTTTCTTGAACCGCGCCCAGTGCGCAGCCCTTCTTAGGGCTTCAAGGCCATCAAATGTAGATCCCCCACCATAGCCTATCTTCTATCCATCTTTCATGATGGCAGACGACCTTCCACCGGGATTTCCCCCGTGCTACTCACTGAGTGGTGATTTAAACCACTCGAAAACGTACGAGCTCCTCATGAAAGAGGCTGCCAACCTCGTACGCGAGCAAGCAACTCAGGAGCCATGGCGTCTCAGCCCTCCCCGCATCTCTCCAGTCCGCACCAACCGCACTCGCGCGCGGCAACTAAAAGATGCGGCGAGCTTCCTACGCAAGGACACCATGCCTGTGTCCCGCACACGCACCCGAAAGGCCTCCAGGACTCCGGCCGCCCCGAAGAAAGCACCACAGCCAGGCAAAGCCAGGAAGGGTGAGGCGAGCGCCATGACAGCACCCCCCACTACCCCTTCATCCCTGTCAGGAAAGTCAGCCCAGCAGACAACCGCGGCCATTTTCTCGCCGCCAGCCTCGTCGCAAACGCACCCAGAGAGTCAGCAACGCTCTCCCCAAAACCCGCTTCTGGAGCCAACAGGCAGCAGCAACCGGGAGGAATGCTGTACACAGCATGACAAGATCACGTTCGCACCCTCACAGCAGGAGAGCGAGACAAACAGCCGCGGGTCACCCCCGCCACAGACTTCCCCTTCTTGGAAGCACACCGCGCCCCCTTCCTGCTACCCCGCCGATCCTCCCGCGGACAGCAGCTCAGAGGAAACCCGCCTGGCCGGTTCGCCTCTTCCCTCCTTTCCCGCAGCCGCTGATGTCACGAGGCCCCCTCAGAAAAAGGCAGCCTCCTCTCTCGGCACAGCCAAGACAGCGGTGGCCACCCTCGTCCCCATCCCAGCCACCACTGACACCATGGAATCAACTGTAGCAGACGAACAGGTGATCCCTCCGGCCGACGCGGCGGCCAAACAGGCGACGGAGAGCGCTGGGAAAGGGAAGCAGCCCCCCTCCCAGCACGCCGCTGGAGGAGGCAGCATTCCGAGTTGCGTCATGGGCACGCTGGCTGTAAGCGACGAGGATGATGCGTTCCCCTCGCTTCCCTCCTTCCCTCCACCGGCGCCCCTCCTGGCACACCCCTCTGCGCTCCGCTTGTACCCGCACCACCACGTGGCCCACCACAAGCGAAAGCGAAACCAAACGGTCCCCCACAGCCTCCGGCCACCAACACGGCTGAGCCACGCCCCTCGCCGAAGAGGGCCCGTCCCACGTCCAGCACCAAAGGCCCTGTGGAAACGGCTCTATTCCGCCCAAGGAGCAGAAGGATGAACTTTCGAACCTCCACACAGGAGGCCATCTCTTCACTCCTTGCCGCGGTGGACGGTGTCGTGCGCGTTCGCGTAAACTTTCGCCGGAACGTTGTGGCCGCTGATGTCCCCATCGGGAGCCCGCTCGAGCCCCTCCTCGCGATCACAGACATCTGTGGTATTAGTGTCCGCGCCAGGAGGGCCTCTAACAACAACACCTGTAGCGGCATGATTTTCGGCGTCGACACAGCTCTCGGGGAGGACGATATACGCAAAAACATTGCGTCCGATCTCCCTGTAACAGCGTGTTCGCGCTCAGGGAAGAACCTCATCGTTCGCTTTGAGGGCACCAAACCGCCCGCGGAGGTCTCCCTGTACAAACAGCGCCGAACCGTCAAAGCACGACGCCCGCGACCTGTTCAGTGCGATTCCTGCGGTCGGTACGGACACGTCCAGACCACCTGCACGTTCGACCGGCGCTGTCTTCGCTGTGGGGCAGACCACGAACAGTCGAAATGCACAGCACCGGTGGCCAAATGCCTCTTTTGTGGTGGCAAGCACATTGCCACGGAACCGCGCTGCCCTCGCTGGCAAAAGGAACGGCAGCTCGCAGAGGCTCGCGCTCAGGCCAGGAGAGATACCGCTAGCCAGGTGGCGCAGACACACGGCGCCGCGAAGAACTCCTCCGAACAGGCCCGTGTTTTCCAGCCAACTAGGCAGGGGCTGCTGTACTCCTCCATCGCTGGAGGCAGCTCAGACAACGAGCTACCAGCATCCACTCCCGCCGACCCCTCTGCGAGCGCTCGGCGCGATTCGGCGATCGCCGTGCTCGCAGCAGCAGTCAGAACAGCGCTGGAGTTTCTCCCGCCGAACTCTCCTGCCCACTCGCTGTGCGTCGCGGCTCTCGCCACACAACAAGCCCTAAACCAACATGGCTAGGGACCCCAGCAATCGTTCCAGGCCGCGCATCCTGCAATGGAATTGTCGCTCGCTGCGCCGCCGACACGCCGAACTTGCGGAGCACAAAGCTCTGCATGAATTCGACATTCTCGCCCTGCAGGAGACGCACGCGCGCGCCGAGGACCTGACGCTTCACAACTTCATCGGCTACAGCGGACCGACGACGTGCGCGCTGAGCAACTGCTCTGATGCGCCCTGCACCGACCCCGGTCATCCCCCTGGCTCGCCCCGAACTGCCCTGTATGTGCGCGCCGCCCTCGCGCACACCTGCATTCCCTGTGAACGTTTCTGTGATGACGCAGTGGAGTGCCTCGCAGTGACAGTGCGTGTGGGTGGTGTGGACACTTCGGTTGCGTGTGTCTACGTCCGCCCGAACCTCCGTTGTGATTACGCGTTTGTCCCCCGCCTCGCCGCGGCGCTGACAGTTGACTGCATCGTGTGTGGGGACTTCAACGCTCATCACAACAGCTGGGGTTGCGGACTGACTGACCTTCGCGGCCGGTGCCTGTCGGACGCGATCGCCACCACAGGTCTCTCCATTCTGAACACTGGTGAGCCAACGTTTGTGCGCCGCAACACACGCCCCTCCACGATCGATCTGGCACTGGTGTCTCAGTCCTGCTCGTACATCTGGACACGAGCCCCAGACACTGCCGGATCGGACCATTACCCCATCGCCCTCTCGCCCAGCCACCCGAGTCGCGGGGCGAAGCGCGTGTACAGTGTCGTGAGGTGGCGTGTTTTTCGTGAACTTTGCGCGAAACCAACGCTCGCCAGTGACTTTTTCACTCACATAGCGGAGTGCGCGCGTTCAGCCACAACGCGCTGTGTTGTGCCTGCCGGCTCCCCGTGCCCTGACGTGAAGCTGCTGAATTTGCGCGCCGCTCGCCGACGTGCACAGCGCATTGCGACCCGCACGGACCGTGTCGAACATTGGACGGTGCACAATCGCATAGATGCGGTCTGCAGACGACAGGCACGGCGACTCAGGCGCAACAGCTGGTCCGGCGTCTGCTCGTCTCTCAGCGATCCACGTCGCCGTAATCGCGCCTGGCCCATCATGAGAGGACTTCTCAACCCAAGGGCCCCTCGCCACCCTGTGCTCGCGATTGCGGTGGCTCGCGGCATCACGGAGCTGGAACTTTCAGAGCTCTTAGCAGACGCTTTTACCCCAGCCCTCCCTGCGCCTCCAAGCGTGAGTGCCGGCACTCTCGGAGGCCACCGTCCGACCTTATCGCCCTCTGCGCCGACAGACGCGGCCGTCTCGCAGCAACTCGCTTGCCTGTGCGACGCCGAGTTCACTGAGCACGAACTCGCTCGTGTGCTCAACCGCAGACGTCACCGCAGCGCGCCGGGGCCGGACGGCATAACACACAGCATGCTGCGGAACCTCAACGACGACCAGCGCCAACTCTTGCTCGTCGCCTTCAACGAGGTCTTCAACAGCGGCTCCCTCCCGGATACCTGGCGTACAGCGTTGGTCGTGCCGGTTTTGAAGCGCGGGAAGCCACCGCGCAGCCTCGCCTCATACCGGCCGATATCCCTGACATCGGTGCCGGGGAAAACCATGGAGGCAATGGCGCTTCATCGCCTCCAATGGATAGCCACTGCGAGCGGCACCTTCCCTCCACAACAGTGCGGCTTTCGCGCCCTTCGCGCCACGGCTGACGCGATTGCCGCGGTTGTTGGCACCCTGGAACAAGCGCTACACGACCGGGAGACAGCCCTGCTACTTCTGCTCGACGTGCAGTCAGCTTTTGACTGTCTCCCCCACACGACGATCATCCAGGCGGTCTGTGCGCTTGGTGTGCAGGGCAAACTCCTGCGCTACATTGAAGCCTTCCTCGCGGACCGCTCACTGACTGTCCGTGTGGGGAAGGCGAACAGTACGCGCCGCCCTGTCACCACCGGAGTGCCACAAGGAAGCGTGCTGAGCCCGTTTCTTTTTAACTTGGTTCTAGCACCGCTCACCGAGTGCCTTCCCAAACAAGACGCTTTCACTGTGCACGCGGTCACCTACGCGGACGACATCGCCCTGTATGTGCGCGGCCCCACCCGATGCCTCGCCAGGGTGCGTAAGTGCCTCCAGAACGCCCTAGAGGCCGTCGCCGGGTTCCTGGACAGCATAGGACTGCGCATCTCGGCCGCCAAAACAGAGGCACTCCTCGTCCACCCGCGTGCCAGTGAACGGCGTACAACCCGCCCCATCACACTCCACGGTGTTCCGCTGCCCTGGAAAACCCACGTCCGCTATCTTGGTATCACCATAGACCATAGACTAAAGTGGAACTTGGAGGTGAGCCGTGTGAGACGTGAAGCACGCCGTGTCGAGGGTGCGGTCCGACGGATTCTCGCGCGAGGAGCCGGATGCCCGGCCTCCTTCGCGATGAACATCTACGAGGCCATGGCAATGTCCAAAGTGCATTACGCGCTTCCTCTGTGCAGCCTTCGCCCCATACAGTGGAGTGCCATCGACGCTGACCATCGCCGAGTTCTCCGCATGTGTCACGGACTCCCGCGCGGTTCGAGAGTGGCTGCCACGCTCGCGGAGACAGGCGCCTGGCCGGCGTCACTCACAGGCGAACTGCGCGCGCTCTACCACCTCGAGCGCCTCCAACGTGCACCGGATGGGGCCGCCATCCTGTCCCAGTTGCGGGCACTGCCCAACTCGCGTGTCGGAACACTATTCGACACGTTGACTCTGTCGTCGTGGACTCCGCACCCGAGATTCCCCCGTGGCCCCCCCCCTCACCAAAGAGTGCCGCTCCCCATCGGCTTCGAGCTCCCAGGCGTGCGCTCGAAGCGCAACACACCGGCCTGTGCTATCGCGCAGGAAGCCGCGCCAGAATGGACCAGGACCTTGATGGAAGGACACAGTTTTCACTGATGCCTCCGTGCTTCGGGACCACTCTGCGGCCGCTGCCTGCGCGGCACCACAGCTGGCATTGAAGCCGCCAATGCCGGCTCGCCTACCGCGCCTCCTCCACCACGGCTGAGCTGGTAGGAATACACCTTGCTGCCGACCTCATCCGTGAAACGCCGCAAGTCACACGCGCGACAATCTACACCGACTCGAGGTCTGCCCTCCGCCAGCTCGCCAAAGAGGAACGCGCCCCCCACTCGCACAACGTGTGGCGTGGTCACTCCACAGTCTGCGCGAACACGGATGCGACGTGGCTCTCCAGTGGATACCGTCGCACGTTGGCATCGCAGGGAACGAGGCTGCCGATGACCTGGCAAAGACAGCACACGACCCAGCTGTTCCACTGACAACGTGCGCGGACTCCGCGGACTCAGCGCGCCGAAACCTTTGGCGAGAGCTCGTGCGAAACACCCCCGACGAAGCGCATGGCCGCCGGCTCTCCACCACGCATTCTATCGGAAAACGTGCTGACCAGGAAAGAGCGGTCCCTCCTCCTCGCACTGCGGACAGGTTCCGTCTGGCCTGCTGAGCGCCGGCACCGCCTCCGCGGTGCGCCCTCGCCCCTCTGCAGTGACTGCGGAGAGAGGGAAACCGTGGCGCATCTCTTCCTTTCCTGCTCCGCCCTCTCCACCCACCGCGAAGCGCTCGCTCGTGCCTTCAAGCAGCTGGGTCTTCCGTCTGCCACGGTAGATGACATCCTGCACCCGGTAGGATCAGCCCATGGCGTGCGCCCTGCCCTGCGCGCGGTCCTCAACTACATCGAAGCCGCGCAACTGGCCGACCGTATTCTCTGAACCACGCCGTCCAAGCCCCCAACAAACGGAACTTCCGTGTTTTTTTTTCTTTTTTTTTCCGAGTCATGTGTTTATCGCGTGTGTCCCCCCCCCTTTTTTTTTCTTTTCCCTCTACCCCCAGTGCTCTGATTTAACTCCCCCAGGCCTCCTCCTCCACTATAACTCTAACTTCTCCTATACTTTTCTCCCCTTTCCCCCAGGTGTCGCGGTTGTGGTGTCCTCGCCTGAGAGACAGTTACTGCGTCACTTACCCCCACTATTCACCTAATTTTCCCAAATAAAGAATCTCTTTCTCCCTTCGACAATGTTCCAAAACAGAGGCACCGAGCACAGAGCACTGCAGCAAAAGTGTTGTGCAGTCTCTTCTTTGTGTCTCATTTTTTGCGCTGTTCAATATGAAGGTTATCACTATTTCTGCAGATAAACTTAAATCGAGTTTCAAAAATAGATGAACTAGAAGTCATTTTCGAAGTAATGAATACCTGCGACATGACAAAAAATAATGTTCAACACTTTCTATTTCTTGATAGAAAGGACAGAAAGGCGATATCGCCAGACCAGCCCTGTGTAAATATAAGCCTAAAGGGGGGACACCACATCGAAATCTGGTTATCATAACTTCCGATCGTCTAGGAGAGTAGCGCATGCGCCGCGACAGCAGAAGGGAGAACACAGGAGAAAGGCAAGCAGATGCTGGGAGAGAAGCGGAGAGAGTAACGCGCAGCTGTTGGAGAGAGGGAAAGAGGAGAGTTGCGCATGCGTAGTGTGAGTGCGGACGCCAAGGCCAACGCCGCGGGACATACCCCCGAGCAAGAGATGCTTCGCATGTAAAAAAAAAAACCCAAGAGCTTTGCACTAATTTGAAAGAGCACTAAAAATGTCTTCCCTCTGAACGTGCTCAGGAAATGGTGCATTGCATTTGCATTTCTTTTGAACGGAGAGGTGAGATCATCTGTGAATTGGGAAATGTACGCGGCGATATAAACTGCCTCATTTGAGGAATCGTCGCTTACGTCTACCGTAGCGGAGAAAGCGTGTAGACATCAGCACTCGGAACGTGGTTTCCCAACCTAAGGGAGTCAAAGGGGCCCTGTAAGGCATTTCGTTCATAGCAATCGTTGATGATGGGTATTGATAATTATTCATCGTTTCTCAGGTTTTACGTGACAAAACCCATAGATGGTTCTGAGGCACGCCGTGGCGGATGGCTACTGTATAATTTAGATCAGCTGAGGTTCTTTACCATGTAATGACATCGCGCAGTGCACGGACCTAGGCGATCGTTTCGTCAAGGTTCCCGAGAAAATATGAGCCAAATAATATGGAACATCATGCAGCACATAATTTACACTATCGTGTTAAAACAACCATACATTGAGTTGTTGCCACCTTCGCGCTTTCGTCATATCAACGCGGCGGGCGGGCACGACAGGTATTGGCTGACTTCACGGAGTGTCCACGAACAATATCGAAGGCCACGTACAGTGCCTTGTAGGTCCCGCGGCCGCCCATGGAGTGTTGCTACGTGTTGACCTCCGCGCACGTCTGAACCAAACCGGATGTAGTGGCATATTGGCCAAAAATAAGGACAGGGAAGCGCAGAAAGCCGTGATGCGGGGCTTTCTGGTGGCATATCTTCTCGACATCACGTACTGGATGTTCCACCGTTCTCGCGGTGTCGAATGTGGAGAGTATGCAGTCGACTCACGCGAAAGCTGAGCTTATTCTTCATGGGTTAGAAAATGTTTTCATTAGGAAAGATTCGTTCGTTTTTGGGGTTTAACCTACCATAGCGACTGAAGCTGTGAGATGCGCCGAGGACTGGGCTCCGGATAATTGCGACCACGTGGGTACTCTAAGGTGCACTGAAATCGCAAAGCACACAGGGCCTCTAGCATAGTGCCTCGATCGAATGCAACCACCGTGGCTGGGATCGAACCCACGACTTTAGGATCAACAGCCGAGCACTCTAACCACTAGACCACGATGGTGGCAAGAGAATTCTAATGCAACAAATTCCACTCGTAAGGCCAATCTACAACAACAGGGCCTCTAGCAAATTGTCCTCCATCGAATGGAACTACCGTGGCTGGGATCGAGCCCACGACTTTAGGATCAACAGCCGAGCACTCTAACCACTGGACCACGATGGTGGCAAGACAATTCTAATGCGACAAATTCCACTCGTAAGGTCAATCTACAACAACTGATAAGGGTGTTGCAGAGTCCCTTTAGAATACCGTATTCTCTGTGCTTTTAGATTCATCAAATGCGTCCAACAAATTTTGTGGGTCTTTCGTTACTCTTCGCATATAAGTTTTCTCTAATGTTGAATTCTTGGCAGACCTTAAACTATTACTTATCAGTGCGCAAACTAACAACACGTCTTACTAACACAACAGTGCCATCTTACGTAGCCGACGAACGACCAGTTCGAACTCGACATGCAAGGCCGGCGGTAAACGACGGCTGAGAACGAGCGCGACGATTGAAGCTTCGATTTACAGCACAATTGTGGCTTTAATAAAGTAGCAAGAAAGGACAAATGCACGACAACTCACAAGGCATGGTGCTGGGAATGGTGCTACTTCTTCTTTTTCTTCTTCTTCACCGAAGTATTTGTGGCATACAGCAATGCAGGTCAAGAAATGGGTAGACTGTTCGATTAGGTTCTATCGGTTAAAATTACTGCGCTGCTATATACGTATTGTATAAAGTTGAAGTGGAAATGATGAATAATGAACTATTTAAAGCCGACAGGATTGATGAAAGCATACTTTCGAGAAGTTCCTTCATAAGGATGCGAACACCCGTGTGACTGTATCCCAGAGTATAGGCCCCAACTCGAAGTATAACTGGTTCTGGTTACTCCAGCTCTAGCTTGCTTTCGAAGAGGTGGTATCGGTATTCTTTTTTCTCAGAATCGTGAAACAGCGACAAGTGTTGAATCGTTTCCTGCTAGTTACAGAAAGAAAACAGGCGGCTAAACGGCACTTAGTTGTTGTCCTCTACACAAGTGGCACATGCCCGTAACGCGGGATCATAATGACAAGGATGATAATACCTGTTTTATTGACGGCATGCCCCCTCTACGGGGAATAGGTACGAGCATTGTTCTACATTAAAGAAATAATACCATCAACAATAATAAACAAAGCAGATATGTAGATAATAAAATGAAAAATATGCCCTAAATCAAACATCTATTATATAATAGGAACTAGTCAGCCGTGCATATCAAAATATCAAAAAGTAAAATAAACCACTGTAACGCAGTGACACTAACTATACGCTATCTTGTAGCCATGAGTCCAGCGGGCGTAGCCAGGAAAAAGAAGAAAACCATAAAGAAACTTTGTAAAGAAAAGAAAATATAATGAAGTGGTCGTGTTCTTCTTCGTGTAAGGGTCATATTAACTGAGCTTAAACCTCAATAATTCATAGCAATCTTAGGAAGCATATTAAATGCGAAGCATTTCTTAGGGAGCATTTCTTGCGGATCACGTGGGCAAGTGGATGGTAGTTGAGCGTCTTGCAGCGGTGTTCTGTCTTCAGCTCCCTCACTTTCTTTGCGTCCGCCGCGGTGGTGTAGTGGTTACGGTGCTCGGCTGCTGCCCCGAAGGCCGCAGGTTCGATCACGACCGCAGCTTTCGCATTTCGATGGAGGCAGAATGCTGCCTGTGTACTGTGCGATCTCGGTGCACGTTAAAGAATACCAGATGGTCTAAACTTCCGGAGCCCTTCGCTATGGCGCGTCTCTCATAATCATATCGTGGTTATGGGACATAAAACCCCAACAATTATTATCACTTACCTTCCGTGTCAATGTGCGTGTTTGCCGTTACTGTGTTGGTTGAGACTCTGTATCACCTGTGGCACATACCCGCATAACATGAACTGTGGTATGCGGGTATGTGCCACACGTGACTGAGAGAAAGGGTTTCATGACATACGCGACAGGTATTTTGTGTTATTTATGTCATGACCAGTGAATCGTGTTCGTCATACACTGATCCTCGGCTTTGCCAATTTTGGTATATTAGAAGTTATGGGGACGACCACGAGAGCGCCCAGACGTAGGCGGCTAGATAGATAGATAGATACGCAGATAGAAACGGCCAAAGTGCCTGAGGTTCGCTGCGAAATGCTTCGCATTTAAAATCGACATCGGCAGCGTTGACACGACGAATGGAAAGAATAAGAATTAGGATCCCAGCAGGAATCGAACCCAGGCATTCTGTGTGGCAATCAGGTATTCTACCACAGAGCCACGACTTGTCCAAAACTGGTTTGGAAAAACAGCCTATGCAGGCGTAATGTCGGTGCAACGTCAATTGTGTTCGTGGTGCTGGCTATCTGGTTTTGCAAGAAATCAATAAACACTACATATGTAACCCTACGATACAGGCGCCATATCACATTAACGTCAGTGGTTCCAATGTTAGTAATCATAATAATATCTGGGGTTTAACGTCCTAAAACGACGATATGATTATGACGGACGTCGTAGTGGAGGGTTCCGGAAATTTTGACCACTTAGAGTTCTCTAACGTGCACGTAAATACACGGGCCTCAAACATTTTCGCCTCCATCTAAAATTCAGCCGCCGCGGCCGGGATTCGATTCCGCGACCTTCGGGTCAGCAGTCGAGCGCCATAACCCACTAGACCACCGTGGTGGGGCGATGTGCTCAATTTATTGAACAGGAAGGCTGGTTTACGCTTCGCGTTTCAATTATCCTGCAGCATGAAAGCTAGTTTTTTAGATCTCAGTAGTTCAATTGGTTGATTTTCTGCTTGTCGCTTGCCTTCAGCGATGTCTATAAATCTCCTCCTGGATTTCTTCTCGCCTGCCTAAACTAGTTAAAAGAAACGCGGGATTGCCTCGTCTTTTCCGGACTCTTAATCATATCGTGGTTTTGGGACGTAAAACCCCAGATATTATTATATTATTATTATTTCCGGACTCTGCTTTGCGCAAGTCACGCACGCGCCGAACATCTGAAGCAGTTTGAATGCAGCTCAACAGACTAAGACAATCGATCTAGGAAACACATTCACACTCTTTAGTGTAAGTAAAAAAGAAATTTTCAAGAGGAAGGGAATGTTGTCAAGGCTACCGACATCTCAAAATGACACTGTCGAGGTTATGCGATGCAACTGTCGAAAAGAAGTTTGCCTATTGTGGGGTGGCAAATTTTAACTTGCCGTAATTCTGTGCATGCCGTCAGATAATATACATATATTTGAAGGGGGTGGATTGAACGAAGAAGAAAACGATGTGCTTGACGAAGAGCAAGCACCCTTAAATTAACATTTTTTAGCAGAGAAGCTGTTTAGAAAATCGTTCCTTGCGAGTCGATCGCAGAAAACTATCATCATCTTAACGGGTATGTGCCACTGTGTGGCTACCTGAGAACGAGTACAGAGAGAGAGAGAGAGTAAGAATGAGAGAAACAAACTGAGAGACGGAAAGAAATATATAGACAAAGAGGAAGATTTTTGCAAAAAAAAAACGCTTCACGAGACGGGATTTGAACCCGCGTACCCTCCATCTGAAGGCGAGCGTCCTACCCACTCGGCTATCCAGGCACGCTAGCAGAGGATAGCATAGCCTTGCATAGTATAGAAAGGGAAGTGAGCGTGAGGAGGAGATATGTGAGGGGGAAGAGGAGAGAAAGGAGGAGGGGACAGATTAAAGTGTCGCACAGAAAGAATAGGAAAGAGAGAAAGAAATGCGGAACGAAAAAGAAAGACAGAGAGAACATCAACGAACGTGGTAGAAAGAAGTAGCGAGGGGAAAAATCGAGGGGAAAAAGTTACGATACTGCCTTTCCAGTCCGGCTGTGGTTGGGGCAACGCGAACTGCGTTTGAAGTTTTGGCTTTCAGCGCAGGCCACAATCCTACGCCGCATACAAACGCACTCTTTCACCAGTCCTCATATACTGGCAATTATCACGAACGGAGAATTCGAACCAAACTGTCAAAATTGTACTCAAAATGCACTAGCTACCCAAGATCACATCTTGTGGGGATGCGGCGGTTTTCCCCCTCCAAAATCGCTCCTACAAGCTCCCTCAAAATTAACATGGGATGAACTTATCAGAACTCCCGACCGGGAGAAACAGCTGGCCATCGTTTCCTGGGCCGAAAGAGTCGCTTCCCGCGTGGAGCCACCCTGAGGCGTCAGTTGACTCTTAGTCAAATAAAGTTGATACCACCACCACCGCAGTCGTAGCCATGTAACGTTCGTTACATGTTGCCACAGGCCCGTTTAAATTCTCTTGTAGCATCTAATACGAGTACACATGCAAGGTATCGACTACGCCATAAATAAATTTTTGTGAAGTAGCACAGCACGCACTACGCCATTATTCATCTTTCTGTGGATAAGTGAGGTAACCGCTACGCATCTGTAAGGTTTTATGTGCACTTTGTTGATGCTGCATGAGGCTGATGAGGTTGAAGAATTATGGCTGATCACTTTGCAGTGGTTGGGACGCATTAAACCACACACTCGTTCCGCAATTAGCATTGGGGGATGACTGGTTATCTTACCCTTCTGCCATGCTCTATTACCTAGGTTAAACACCATTCCTTGCCCGACACGATGCCTGCATAGAGTCTTTCTTGCAAGTTTCGAGCACCAGCGTGGTTCTGTTTCAAGCAGCGAATAAAAATAAAAGCCATTGATCGTTCCTTTGCATTGAGTTACGAAACGAAAAAGAAAGAAAAAAGCATGGCTGATCCCTCTGTGATAGGTATCGGTATAGCACGAAAGTGAAACGTGTCTTCATAGACGTAGGTGAGTGTTTGTAGGCCATTGTTTCGCCCCAAGGGCGAAGGAATGAATGCTATAGCAACAAATTGTAATGTCACGCGAAGAACGGCGAGCAGCTCGAAACTTCCAACGCGCTGCTCAAGCAGAAAGGACGCACGGAGCGAACATAGAGAGGATGAGCGTGAGTTAACAACTGTCACAGCTCGACGTCAAAGCGCGCCGGTCAAACCCAAAGGAGGACGCACGAAACGAGCGCAGAAGTATACAAAGCATGAGCGCGAACTGTCACAGTTGTAACTTATTTGTGCGTGAGGAGCGCGCTTCTTTCGCAAAAGCGGCCGCTGCAGTGAGCGAAGTGACCTTCGTGCTCTCTGTAACTTCAACGCAATCTTGCGGTGAGAGCACAAGACGTACGTACAAACCACCGCCATCACGAGATAAGCGCTCGCGCACGAGCGAGCACGCCCTGTAGAGGCGCGCGCTCATCTCAACGCATGGGTCGACGACCTTTAAAGCGCGCCCTTCGAGCCCTTCGCGCTATCTCGCTAGTGATAACGAAAAACACTTTGATGCACCACCGATCTCCAATACCGCCACCGGCAATTGGTATATATATAAATAGCTGCCCGTTATAATGGCGGAGAATGTGCCGTCTGTAGCCGAGTCGTTTTGCGCCGCCCGCTGAGGAGCGGCGGGTCGTAAGTTCGACTCCCGGTCACAGAACTTTATCTTCCTAGTTTTTTCTTTGCCATCTGTTAGTGTTTATGTTTTACAACGTCATATGCATGACGTAAATACGTGAGTGGAGCCGCGGTGGACCCTGACAATTTCGTGTTAAGAGAACTGAGAACAATCTAAACGAAATTAAAAGAACTGAGAACATATAAAAGAACTGAGAACAAGGTTAGTAGACTTCGTGTCAACAGTCGGGAGCGTTTAAATGTGACACGCGCAATATTAAGCAGGAACTGGAACTGCATGAGGAGGAAAGCTATCGCGGTCTCGTTCGCGCAGCTGTTGGAGAGACGCCCACCAAAGAGCGTTAGGACTGGAAAAAAGGAACGCTCGAAGGAATCACATTGAAAAAATAGAGGCGGACGGTCACGAAGCAACCAATAACAAGAGAAGTTTACATGTCTTTTTAAGGCACTTCGAAAACGTCGTTTCACGTAGACATGTAAAGTTGGAAATATTTAAAGCAGAATATATGGGACAAATGCATCAACTGAGCGAAGAAGCGAAATTTGCATTGGAAGTACCTATATCTGCTTTTGAAGTTTAACGGGGTTCATAAGTTAAATCCCGGGAAGTCTCCGGGACCAGATGGCCTTTGTGCCATCTGGTACAAGTGGTACAAGTGTTTTACAAATGATTTGTCCCCTATACTCTCAGGGGTTTTTAACGAGGCATATGAGGAAAAAAGATTACCACTGCCGTTTGGTGAATCACACACTGTACTGACTCCAAAGACAGATGAGGTTGAAAAACTTAGGCACGTCACAGCGTACAGACCAATCGCACTGAAAAATGTGGAGTACAAGATTTTAATGAAAATTTTGGTGGCTAGACTTCAGTCAGTAATAAAGGATACTGTCGGTCCACACCAAGCGTGTGGAATCAAAGTTCATACGATAGTAACAAATGTTCATACAGTGCGGTCTGTTCTGAAGTCTGTTCTGAAGATTCAAGGTCGTTTAGCCGTACTTCAGCTGGATCTGGAGAAGGCGCTTTATTCTGTCGCGCACGTTACTTTATTTGCAGTATTGGAGCACAATAATGTTGGCAAAGCAATTGATGACGGTGTTGCCCTGTCATATCGGAACGGTAGTACAAGACTAATAATCAACAAGAAACCGCGAGCCCCTATTAATATTGAGCGTTCGGTTCGTGAAAGCTGCCCTGTCAGTCCACTGCTGTTTTGTATCTACATCGAAACATTATGCTTGTGAATACTCCAGAACAATCGTGTTAGTGGGGTTCGATTACAATCCTCAGAGGTCAAACTACTCGCGTATGCTGGCGATGTTTCGATATGTAGTACTTCTTACGAAGACACTGAAGAATCACTAAGGGTTTCTGAACGTTTCGCTGAAAATGCAGGACGCCACATAAACTGGGAAAAGGGCCTGGGGTTTTGGCATGGCGCGTGGCCTTCAACCCCTGATTTTTTTGCTAATGGTGAATTCCATTGGCGGATTCGGAGTGGCCGACGAACTCTTCGCCGGAGCACTCCACTCCGTGGAGAGCATCCGAAGGAAATCTTCCAATGGAACACAAGTGCCCTCGCCAGAGCAAACGGTAGGGGGCGCTAGCGCACATCTGCTTCGCAAGCGCCCAGCATTTCTCGCGGTTCGCGCCGTTTTGGCCTTCACGGGCGCCAGCGGAGAGAACGGGCGCGGTCGGGCAGCGCACTTCATCACACACGCGGTACGCCACGCTCTGCGAACGCGCGGGAAGCTTGCGCCTTTAGGTCGAATCCGCCGCTTTTCGCGGAGTAGAGAGAGCTGCTCCGTAGAGTGGATCTGGCGCCAGAGCTGCTCTAGATCTGCCAATGAAATATACAGGGAGCACTCTCAATCCGCCAGTGGAACAGACTTGCTCCGAACGGAGCAGAACTCCAAGTATCTTGAAGTTCTGCTGGAGTTATACAAAAGTACTGATGACTATTGCAAGCAGCAAAAAAAAAAGTAAGCGAGAAAGCGAGCGGGTGGAGGGCACAATAGAGAGTTTGAGAATTGGGGACCCAAGACGCTGGGCCCCCAAGATGCGTTGGGCAGCCTGCTCTTGCGTTTAGATGATCAGCAGAGTTTGAGAATTGGGCCAACGCAAGCTGCATTGGGTCAAGCGCACGGAGCGCCACGCGTGACGAAATTTAAAATCATGCGAGACGCGGGCCATCCTGCGCCGTGGCCCGGCTGCGTCTGTGTCTTCTCGCTGGTGACCCAAGACGCCTTGAAGACCCACGCTAGTTTTCAATTTTTGCGTCTCAGGTCAACGCGAGCGCAAGAGCCCAAGAGTGGCTTGGGTTCTGTGCATGCGCCCTGGCGGCTCGCGAGCTTCTTGGATCCCCAAGCTCCTTGGGGCCCCAATTCTCAAACTCTCTAACATCTATTCATGTTTGCTAAGGCTACAGTATGCAACTGGTTTTTTGTGTCTAAGCTATGGTACGTAATGCAAGTGATCTGCTGTTCAAGGGTCAATGCGCAGAAATTGTATAGGGTGTTTGCGACATTTATGTGGGGGTCCAACTGGGAATGGTACAGCTGTACGAATTTGTTTAGATGGATAAATAGTGGAGGCATCGGGCTGGCAGATCTGTTCATCAAACAGTTGGAAAATTGGGTTTTCTTTTTGCGTGAGGCAAGCGACCCCTTCCTGTTAACAGTGTGCCAAATGGGACTTGGTCGACTGTTGCCAGAGTTTGTTGTCAGTACTCAAGAGATGAAAGGTGCAGTAGAAGGCTATATCAAGGAAGTTGTGGCAAGTGTGTGTTTTTTGGGCATCCGCTTTTCTGCCGACTGTTTTCTGCTGGAAAGAAAAGGCTTTCTAAGGATGTACGTGACATTGTGTTGCCCATTCCAATGTACAGAGCGCTATATACTGCAGGCAAAGGTCAGAATGTACTTAAGCGATCTAAAAAATTAAAAGCAGCTCCAAATACAAAATCTTTCTTTTTTAAATTACACACAGGAACACTACCAGTAAGAAGTTTTTAGAGGAGCGAGGTTTTTTATATGCCATAGGGTTCCGACTGCTTAATTTTGAGCAATCTGAAACAATTGACGACACCTTTCTGCACTGCTGGGAGGGGGTGTACTTTTGGGACGTGTTGCAGAGGACAATAAAACAAGAACTGCCGTTAGACCCCCATGGAATTAGGTACTTAGCAATAGACAATGAGGACGGATTACCTTTTGAACTAATCATGATGACTGGCTTGCACAGTATATGGCGCTCACGAATGGCTGAATTTTACTGTGACCCAGATAGAAAACCAGCAAGACAGCATTTTCAAGAATGTATAGACCCAGTTTTTCGAGGTAGAAAAACAAAAGATTGTGTTGCTTCATGGTTTGCTAGGGTAGAACACCTACTTACTATGGAGAAATTTTAAATGGCAATGTTGTTCATTCAGTGGTTGACGGTAGATGTGTGCTTACATTCTTGTAGCGTCTTGTAACATAAGTTTGTGATCCCCGTTTGTGTGACGTACAACCGGAAATAAACAAAAAAAAACAAGCGTGGCTCTGTGGTAGAATACTCGACTGCAACGCAGAGGGCCTTGGTTGAAGTCTCATTGGATCCTGTTAATTTTTTTCTCACTTAATTTTTTCATGTCTATCGGTTATGCCACCGACGGCGACGGCGACGCCGCTCATCGCAGGAACGGGTGCGCTCTAAAATGAGAGAAAGAGGAAGCAAGCATCGCATCGTCTAGCGACCAGATACCGCCCTACCTGGCCAAGCCGCGCATGTGCAGCAGCTAAGCCACGCCCACCGACGCAGGCATCGCGCGCTACCTCCGCTCGTTAGTGCATGGCCTTGCTGCACGAACGAGCATCTCGAAGCTAGACGCATTGGTTGACGGGAAGCATGAGCGGCGACGAGTCCGTGCTTCGCTGTGCTAAGCTTTGTGCGACTTAGTGCAAAGTCCCCGCAATTTTTTATAGCTACTATTCTGAGTAGAAATGATTAGTAAAATAATCAAGCCAATGTTAATGCAAAGCTATCCGAAGACACCTAGAGCAAAGATTATTTTTCCGAAATAACGCAATTGTAAAAATATTCATATAGAAGCCACTTTGTCAACATAGGCATAAATACCAGTATCTCATTATTTAGAGGATAAAAAGGAAACATCATTCCAAGGAACATGATGATATTAAAGATAACTGAAGGAACATGAAATCAGTCAGTTCATGGTGTAGGAAAATTTAGTTAAAGTTGAAGGCAACGACATAACACCTGCTATGTATAAGAGAGTTTCGATAGCTGAAATGGTGGGCAAACTATTACTACAAATAAAGTAAAACGCGAAGATAGGAAATTTTAGGAAATCGCGAATTTTGAAGAAGAGGTAGTCAAGTATACCTTGCAGCGCGTTGCTTCGTGGACGTGTTCGCGGGTAGACCCTCAGGAGTGCTCAGGAAAAGGCGGCACAAAATAAAAGTTGAGTTTTGATGCACTTCGCGCGAGCTGTACAAGTAAATTTTAGGAGCGGAGCTCTTTATAGCATCACCTGGTCGGTCGTCGCTTCATCCGGCGTGTCCCCGCCGTCTCGTCTCCCGTATCATTCAATAGCTGGCGCTGTCCCATAGATAAAAAATAAATAAATAAAAAGTAAAATAAAATAAAAAATAAAAATAAAATGAAATAGAAAAATAAAAAAAACTAAGAAGAAGAAAAAACGAAAAAGGAAAAATAATCAAAGCGGCATATCGCTTTGATCGTATTCATCATAATAGGACAGTTAGACAACCATTCAGTCATCTGAACGTTCATCAGTACTCATTATTTCCTCATGCTTTTTCATTATGGAACAAGTTACCTCAGGAGGTCGTTAATGCGGACACAACACAATCGTTCGCCCATCTCGTCAATGACCTAGTACTTCATTTTTAACATTGCAATATATTATGTTCCTCAAAAGTGCTGAGATTTTTTGTATTTCTGTATGAATGCCATTATTGCTATGTATTAATTACATTTTTCCCTCATGTTGAGAATTTTCTTAATTTCGTATCTTGTACTGTATTTTCATTATCTTTTCTATTCTGATTTTGTCACTGACATTTGTTACCCACTCCTGCTTGGGCCCGAACAGGGCCTGCAGTATTTGTAAATAAATAAATAAATAAATAAATAAATAAATAAATAAATAAATAAATAAATAAATAAATAAATTACTGCTGGGCGAAACCACTGAACATTTCACGGTGCAACCATGATTGCTTCAGGAGCTTCGCCCAAGCTCTTCATCATTCACCCGTGGATATGGTGTAATTTTTGAAACGCTAACAAAGGGAAACGATTCGAAGAACACATACGAACACTGGCACAGCGATGGCAGACTGACCGAGGCGGGCCGCACGCTGCTGACTCCCGAACTTGGTACGAAGCCACAGCGCTATTGCTGTAGCGTCCGTATCATCGCGTGAGTGAGAGAAACCTGCAGCCGTTCCACGGCGCACCGTATTTCCGTGCGGTTATGTCGGCACTACAGAAAACGGCCACTATATTTGATGGGAAATGAAGAAAAAAATCGTACAAAAAAGCACAGTGTATTGCCAAACACAAGCTATGCGTGACCGACTTGCTAACGCGTTTTTAACTGGGCGAGGTATGAGTTCCCGAAGTGAAGGGAACCAGTGTCTTCATAAAGCGCAGGCGGCTGAACTGCCCCTGGCGGCACACGTCAGCGAAGTCTTCGTACTGGATGTTGTCAGCAGCAAGGTTATAGTGCAGGTCTGTCACGATCCCTTCGGTGTCGTAGAGCTGTAAAAAACAAAATACGTGAGAGGAGCACACTTGGTCCACTATGGCATATAATGGGACGGAATTGTCGACGACAGGGGAACAACAAAACGCCTGCTCAAACTGCATGCGATTTTAATTCGGAGAGCGCTTATACGCATTTCTATGCAGGTTGTGCCTAGTAATTTGAGCGACGATTTTAAAACTGAAAGGAGCGTCGGAAGCGAGTTGAAACGAACCCGTATTACTCACACAAGCCTACACGTACTCAGGTTATTTTTACTTCCTCCTTAATTAAATGATTATTTATATTAAATTATATTTTTTAAATTTCAGGCTGAAAACCCAGTGTGAACGCCGAGTTGTAGAATACCTTCAGAAACCACTGATTGTATTATTTCCTATACGTCTCACGTAGCCCTTTTGTCCGCATTGCGAAAAACGACCCCGAAATGTGAAAAAGAAAAGCCACCTGAGGGAGCGCCTGCGCACTGCTGCTCTGCTGTTCTTCAGCGCGCAATCGGCAAACGAGGTCGTCTGCAGCGTGACTGTTCGTATCATCATGACATGCTCTTAGCAACATGTTCGTAGCATGATGATGATGATGATGATGAAATCATTTACTCTAAAAAGGATCTTGGATGTGAGCGCGAAGAGACACGGACGAAGGGAAGAAGACACACACACTGGCGCTACTGACAACAAAAAAACGTTTATTTTCATTCTGTGTCTTCTTCCCTTCGTCCGTGTCTCTTCGCGCTCACATCCAAGAACCATGACAGACCAACAAGCCCGCATCGCTACCCTCGTCTAAAAAGGAGCTTGGGGGGCCAAAGCATGGCCGACATCCGGGCCTCCGGCTTGCGTCGGATGACGGCTCAAAAGGAAGCTGTTGGCCGAGTGAGGAGATAAGTCGTGTAAGGCCGAGGGCGACGACACGGAGGGAATCGCGGCTGGGGAAGCGGGCATTGCTCACTTATTGCCCGCCTGAGAGCAGCACGATAACAGTGCGTAAGCACTCCGTCACGTTGCTTTTTTAGATTTCTGAGGGCTTTCTTTGCAATGCCGATAAAATGACTACGTGAGACATCGTACAGGAAGTAATTCACTCTGTTAAGGTGTTTATTTGACGACACTCAGCGACAATACGCCATGGCGACAGTCAAGGCAAAGCACGGAATATCAGCGCGAGCGGCGTCCTTTCAGGAGAAGCCAAAGAGGACGACCCACTAGAAGGCGCTCGAGAGCGCAACCCATTAATATGTTCCAATGCTTCGCTACAATTACCCCGCGTAAGAGAAGTGAGAGTGAGCCGCCCGGCGACCTAACAGCTTGTCACTATGAGCGGGTTATAGTAGGCCTTGAGGCGCTCCACGTTGACAATGTCGCGCCCTCGACGACGCATCCCCGAAGATAGTTCGATGGGTTCGATCAGGTAGTTGACTGGCGATGTGCGCTCGATGACACAGTAGGGGCCTTCGTATTTGAGCAGTAGTGTTGAAAAGAGGCCAATGTAAGACATAGTACACAAAGAAAATACGAGGACCAGCGCAGACTTCTAACTTGTCTTTATTACAAGGACGCACAAATATATAAGCTACACACAAAGATAAGGTCACATGTTTGTCCAAAAAACACAAAAACCAAAAAAACTAGAAAGGCAAGATGATGAGACCCAGAAGATCGCCAGGCGCTCTTTCTCCGTGACGGTGTAATTGATCTCGGCGCTAGTAAGCCTACGACTTTCGTATGCTACCACATATTCGGGGAACCCTGGTTGGCGCTGCGCAAGGACAGCGCCGTGGTCTACACCGCTGGCGTCCATGCGTACCTCCGTTGGGGCCGTAGGGTCGTAGTGGCGTACTATGGGAGGAGATGTCAACAAACAACCGGAGCTTTGCGAACGCGTCGTTGCACTCGGAAGACCACGAATTCAGGGGCCCGTTACTTCCAAGGAGCTTCGTCAGCGGTGATGTGATGGTGGCAAAGTTTTCGTATGAAGCGTCGAAAGTATGGACATAGTTCTGTTAATGTTCCGGCTCATTAATCACTCATTACTTGAGTCAATAATTACTCGATTCATTAATTACCCGACGTTCTGCGGGAGACGCGATATGAACGTTGCCGCAGTGGTGGTATGGCGACAGTGTCGATGCGATGCGTAACAGCGGACGTGCGGCCAAGAGAAGTTTGCCCGACATTGAAGAAGAACGAAATTCTTCCAACAGGCACAGCAGCTGGGAACACTGGACCGAAGTCAGGTTTTCAGAAATGGAGGGACCAAATACATCAGCGGGTGATGAATCAAACGTGGAAACAGCACTGATGGTAGGGAAGTGGTACAGCCCGAGTCATCGGGTGCGTCCAGAGCATATGCATCTTCTAGGGGTTCCATTCCACCAAGATATTGCCCTCGCACCAGCGTAACGATGTACGGGGATGGGTTGCAACAAACACAGTCGAGAAAGGTACCAGCAACTGTTCCTAGTGCAAACGCTGTCAGATGGCGAACGGAGTGCAATGGTGTCGGACACCGGCGCAGTAGACTGACACAGCCGTTGACGAGTTTGGAGAAACTCTGGTATCGTCTTTGTCGAAGATCTTGCTCAATGCCGATGGACTGTCTGCCGGCGTAAAATTTGAGAACGGTGAGAGTTCGATTTCGGCTGGTGCGCAATTAATTACGGCGTCGTGGCGGGAGAGGAAATCCCATCCCAGGATGAGGTCGAGAGAGCATGCAGCAATTATGACAAACTCGACGGCGTACAGAACATCCTGAATGACGAGGCGAGAAGTGCATACTGCTGTAGGATGAATACTCTGGGAGCTGGCGGTACAGAGGGACCATCCCAGAAAATGGCGTCATCGTCACTTTTCGGAGTAAGCAGCTAAGTTTTGCGTCCGTAATGGATAATGCGGCTCCAGTGTCGATAAGCGCAGATGCGCAAACACCGTCCAGAACACGTCTATTACATTCGATGGACTCCGCTGAGGGCTTTCAAAATTCGATAGCGTCGCAGCACTTGCCTTGTAGACTGCGACGATTGGTTTTCCTGCTCTCGTGCGACGAACGTGGCCGCATGGGTGACAGTGAACGACGTCGTGGGGACGGAGAGCGGCGAGTAGATGGAGTTGGGCGTGATGTATGTGACATAGGCGGAGGCGGGTCATAGAATGCACGGCTGGACTGGCTGGCGACGGGTGTCGCGACTCGAGGCGGCCGCACGCGTTGGCAATAACGTGCCACGTGACCGGCGCAACCGCATGCAAAGCAGATGGGCCTGTTGTCGGGTGTGGGCCATCGGTTCGCTGGGGCAGGTCCCACCCATGTCGCAGGACGCGATTAACGGGGCGGCTGCTCAATTGAATGCACGATGGGCAGTAGTCGGGACATAGTGATGACGTCAGCATAGTAGCCGGCACAACCGCTTCGAAGGACGGAGGCCTAGTGGCAGCTTCGGTGTAACTCATTGGAGCAGCAGCAAGGATTGCTTGGGGTGTGCTGGCGACAACTTGAGCGTAACTCTGTGGCGCAGAAGCCGGAGGTTGCTGGTGGCACTCAGGCATGACCTCCACAATTTCCTGCTCAGTCGCTCGGCGGAGGGGAGGAAGACTGGTGGTCGACGACTGTTGAACGTGCGGCGGGTGGGCAAAGTTCAGGAGAGAGAACTGGCGTGCAATTTCCTCGCCCACTAATGACAAAACTTCTGCCAGCAACATGGCCGCGGCCTGGTCAGGTATGGCCGCCAAGCCAGCAAGCTCTGTTTCGCGTGATGGAGAGCGACGGGTCATCGAACGCTGCCTGGGGAGCTCCTCATAGGTCTGGCACAGCGTTATGAATTCGGCCACTGTGCAAGGGTTTTTGGCGAGGAACATGGTGAAGGCATTGTAGTCAATGCCCTTCATAATGTTCCTGGATTCTGTAAGACTCAGACATGGTGCCGTTGGATTTGTTGCACAAGTCTAGGAAGTCTTCGATATAACTTGTGAAAGATTCACCGGCCTGCTGACCTCGTTCGCGTAAGCGCTGTTCAGCTTGCAGCTTACGAACTGCAAGGCCGCCAAACACGTTGATGACTGTGGTCTTGAAATCGGACCAAGTCGCAAAATCGGACGCGTGGTTTATGTACCACAAGCTTGCCGCTCCCGCGAGGTAGAATAGGAAGTTTCTCAACTTGCCTGCTTCGTCCCATTTATTTGGTACGCTCACGCGCTCTTAAATTGCGAGCCAGTCGTACCCGTCGGTGCCATCGGCGCCAGTGAAGATAGGTGGATCGCGGATGCGAGGGACACCGGGAGATGTGGTAGGTGCGGGGGGAGGAGCTTGCTGGGCGCCGTCTTGAGGCATGGTAGATGGCAGGGTACGGGATCGAAGCTCTTGGGTCATCGAATGGGAGCGCAGCACTCTCCACCAATTTGTTAAGGTGTTTATTTGACGGCACTCAGCGACAACACGGAAGCTCGTCAGAGTGATCGACAGACGCTCGTTACATCGTGACCAAGAAAAAGCCCCCTTTAATGTTTCGTCGTGAAATATATACAGTCAAAATGATCACATGACTCTCGTGATAATCCGATGATGGGAAACAAAGATAGCGCGTGTCTCGGCGCTTGTCTCTGGAACAGGCGGCCACGGAATGCAGCAGGATGACGTCACATCTTCCCCGTTTTATAAGCATCGTGGGCCTGCCAAGAAAGAAAAATGTTTCACAATTAGTCATCAATACCGAGTCTTTTCGGAGCTCGTATGACGCGCCCATATCGCGTCGTTCTTTGCTCTGGACTTGAAGTTTCGTTCGATGAACGAGGCTCTTGGATGTCAGACGACTTCGTAGCTACGATGTCTTTGTCCGTCGCGTCCGTTGGCTCGTTGTTTCGTGGATGCTGCTCCGACTTTACGGGGCTTGTTTCTCCTCCGTGTGGGAGAAGGAACAGATGACGCCTGTTTCTGCGTACGGTTTTTCCTTCAGTTTGGACCCAGTAGGATCTCGGTGTTTTGGAAGGATGAAGGACCGTGCCCTCGGCGCCTCTGTCTTTCAGCCATACTTGAGTGCCTGCGGATAGACAGGGAAGAGGTCTCGCAGCATGACGTTTGTCAAAATACATCTTTTGTTTTTGTCTGTATTTTTTCGTCTTGCTCTTTCCAAGAAGCCTTTACTACTTCTGGCCTTAGCGCGGATGGCATGCACGGTACTTTTGAGCGTAAGCGGCGGCTCATTAGCAGCTGCGCTGGACTATAGCCTGTTGGACCCGGCGTGTTTCTATAGTTCAGCAAGGCGATGTAGGGGTCCTCTGCCTTCTTCAAAAGTCTTTTAAGAGTCCCTACCATGCGCTCAGCTTCCCCGTTAGCTTGTGAGTAACGAGGACTTGTTGTGACATGCCTAAAGCCGTAGTTTCTTGCAAAATCAGCAAACTGGAATGAGATGAATTGTGGTCCGTTGTCCGATATTACCGTTTGCGGTATCCCATGCCTGGCGAAGCAGCTTTTCAGATGCTGGATAACCGCCTTCGACGACGTTCCTTGATCCAGCAGGGCCAGCTCAGGGTACCTGGAGTGATAATCGACAACGACAAGATAGAGAGCTCCTTTCATCTCAAATAGATCAATTCCGATTTTCTGCCATGGCAGCTCGGTTGTTTCCGATGGAATCATTGGTTCGGAAAATTGGGTACGCTCTGTGGCGCATGCTTGGCAGTTGGCCACGGTTTGGGCAATGTCTTTGCTAATTCCTGGCCACCAGAGAGATTCTTTCGCGCTCGCGCGGCAGCGTGCAATTCCCTGGTGTCCCTCGTGAACCCTCCGAAGCATTTCTTTCCGCAGCGCTCGTGGAATCACCAGCCTTGAGTCCTTCAAAAGCAACTGCTTGCAAACCGTGATATTACCACGATGCGCCCTGAATGGCTTGAGAAGTTGTGGTGTGTGGTGCTTAGGGGGCCAACCTTGCATACAAGCTTCGAGCAACGACGCACATTCGGGGTCATTTGCTTGCTCTGAGCGTATGCGTTTGAGCATGTCGTCGGAGAACGCATACTGAACGACTCCCTCCACGTGAGCCGAAACGTCTGCTTCAGACAACTCTCCGACCGAAAGCGCCGTGTTCATCACTCTCGCCCGAGAAAGTGTGTCCGCCGTAGCAATGCTTTTCCCCGGGACGTGTGTAAACGTGAACGAGTACCGCATAAGACGCATCCTGAACCTTTGAATTCTTGGAGGTAGAGAATCAAGAGGATCTCGACGCAGTAGCGGGAGGAGAGGCTTGTGATCCGTTTCAAATAGGAACGTGAGGCCTCTTAGGAATTCGTGGAAGCGTTCCGCAGCCCAAGTTAAAGCTAACGCTTCTTTTTCGATCTGTGAATACCTCTGCTCTGTTTTTGTGAGCGCTCTGGAGGCATATGCTACTGGACGTCTCTCACCAGATGGCTGATCCTGGAGGAGTACTGCGCCAATTCCTAGTGAAGACGCGTCCGCCGATACAATTGTCGAGTACCGGGGGTTGTACCTCGCCAGACATCTGTCTGAGCTGAGAGTGGTCTTGATCTTCTCAAAAGCTGCCTCTTGTTGAGGTCCCCAAGACCAGTCGCTGTCTTTGTTGAGGAGGCTGCGTAAAGGAGCAGACATTGAAGCTGCATCAGGTAAAAACCTTGCGAGGTGGTTCATCATGCCTAACAAGGATCGAACCTCAGCGACGTTTTGGGGTCTGGGCAATTGCTTGATTGCTCTAACTTTCTCGGGGTCTGGACGCACGCCGTTAGCATCGAAGATCATTCCCAAGAATGCAACCTGTTCAACTGAGAAACAACACTTTTCCCTGTTGAGAGTTACGCCTGCTTGTTGAAGTCGTTCGAGGACGTTAAAAAGCCGCTTGTCGTGTTCCACTTGGTTCTTGCCGTACACCAGAATGTCGTCCATGTAGTTCAGTACGCCGTCTAGGCCTTCTAGGACTTGCGAGAACTTTCTTTGAAAAATTTCTGGTGCGGATGTAATCCCGAACGGCAACCTGCGGTAGCAGTACCGCCCGTACGGCGTGATGAACGTCGTGAGCCTTTGACATTCCTCGGAAAGCTTTATCTGGTAGAAACCAGAATGCGCGTCCAGTTTAGAGAAGACTTTGGCTTCCTGGAAGCTTCCCATAACTTGCTCAATTGTTGGCAGTTGATGACGCTCCCGTCTGACGAACTGGTTCAGTTGAGTCAAGTCAACGCAGATCCTTACTGCTCCAGACGGCTTCATTACAGGAACGATAGGCGCGCACCATTCTGTCGGTTCTTCGACCTTCCGTATCATTCCTTCTCGTTCTAGCCTGTCCAGTTCTTCTTTGACCTTTTCTTTCATGGGAATAGGAACCCGTCGCGGTGTAGACAGACTGTACGGGGTTGCATGTGGCACAAGGCGTATAGTGTGTTCTCCCGATATGGTACCCGTGCCTTGGAATATCTTGGGATACTTGCTTCCGATATCGTCAGCAGTGTCTAATCCATCTAGGAAACGAACAATTCCCAGAGCTTTGATGGCTGGCAGTCCCAACAAGGGCGTGCGCAAGTTCCGCACGACGTAAATGGTTTGTTGTGAACTGCTGTCTTTCCAAGATATTTTAGCGTCAAACTTTCCGATCGTACGGATGCTAGTATTGCTCGGTCCTTTAAGATCGGTTGCGTTTTCCAGAGAAGGCGGAAGAAAAGGATAATTTTCACCGACGACCGTCACCTCGGCTCCCGTATCTACTTTCATGCGGAGCGTCTGGTTGTTTATCTTTACCATGACGAAATGCTCAGATTGTGTGTTCGCACACTGCTCGACCGTGCCAATAAACTTGCTATCAGCTTCGGCGATACCATCGAGATTTGTGTCTGTTTGCTTCTTTTTTCGGCATGCCTTTTCATAGTGGCCCAACTTCCGGCAAAATCTGCACCTTTCTTTTTGCGCTGGACATTTGTTTCGCGGGTGAAATGGTCCGGCACAATAGCTGCAGTTATTGTGATGATAAGCGGGCTTCTGACAGCGAGTAAACGTGGTCTTTGCAGCAGCTTTCTTGGGCTTTACTGCGGCGACGCAAGCTTCTGGGACTGTGCCCTCGTGCTCTTTTAGCTCCGCTTGCTGTTGCTTTACGGTTTCGCTCGTACGCGCTCTTGCCAAAGCAGTGGCCATCGTTAGATTGGGGTCCATCTGTAGTTCCTCCGAAAGAACCTGGTCCCGTAGTCCTACTACGAAGCGGTCTCTTATTAGGCGTTCCTTCATGCCTTCGAACTCGCATCTGTCTGCTAGCTTGCTAAGCTCGGTTGCGAACTGGTCTACTGTTTCTCCCAGTTGTTGGCGGCGTTGATTAAAGCGAGCACTTTCGTAGACTATGTTCTTGGTGTGGACAAAGTAGTCGTTAAATTTAGACTTTACGAGCTTGAAGTCCTCCATTTCTTCGTCTTTTACGTTTAACGACCGAAGAATCTCCCTCGAATTTCTGCCCATAGTATAGAGAAGAGTCCTTACTTGAACTTCGTCTGTTTTCTCATGTAGCCCAGACGCGAATCTGTAGTCGTCAAATTCGTCCATCCAGGCGGGCCAGTCCGCTGCGTTCTGGAAGTCGAAGGGTTTAGGAGGCTTGATTCCCGCCATTCTGAAGCGTTGTCGCCGGTACGGCTTGTCCTCGTAGACGCAGCTGCCGGTCGTGCGCTTGTTGACGGGGCCGTTGAAGCGCTACTTGGCTACATCGGAACCACTTCTGACACCATGTCAAGCTCGTCAGAGTCATCGACAGACGCTCGTTACATCGTGACCAAGAAAAAGCCCCCTTTAATGTTTCGTCGTGAAATATATACAGTCAAAATGATCACATGACTCTCGTGATAATCCGATGATGGGAAACAAAGATAGCGCGCGTCTCGGCGCTTGTCTCTGGAACAGGCGGCCACGGAATGCAGCAGGATGACGTCACACAGTAGGGGCCTTCGTATTTGAGCAGTAGTGTTGAAAAGAGGCCAGTTGCAGTGTTAGGAACCGAGAGCCGTACGAGCGCTCCAGGGAGGAACGTCTGCTCAGAAGTGGTGGTGCAACCGAGAATGCTCTTCTGCCGCCCTTGTTCATGCGTTGTAAAGGTCTTGGCAAGCTCGCGACACTCTTCAGTAAGCCTGGCTGTGTCAGAAATAGACGCACACACATCGATCCAGCTTGTATGGAACAAATATCTTGATCGTGTGCGACGGGTGCCTGCCGTACAATGAGAAGTAGGGTGAAAGATTAGTAGGGTGCTGAGGAGCGCTATTGTAGGCGTTGGTGACGCAGGGCAGTGTGGCGTCGCAATTTGTGTGATCGGCGGCGACGTACACTGAGAGCATGTCGCCGAGCACGCGGTTAAAGCGTTCTAACTGAAAACTTAGGCCAGTAGTTTTGCGGTGAACAGCATGACACTCTTTGAGAATGGCCTCGACGACTTCCGACAAGACACGGCTTCGAGTGACGCAGTATGTATCGGTTTAGCAGGAAGGAGGCAACATCGCGCGCTGTAGCCGCTGGGAGGGCGGCGGTTTCGGCGCATCATGTTAGATGGTCAACAGCGACGATGGTCCAGCGGTTACCAGCCGACGTCAAAGGAAGTGGTCCATACAAATGGATGCCCACACGCCTATACGGACGGTTAGGGCTAGGTAATGGTTGTAGACCGGCTGGTGACACGTACGATGAAGGTTTTTGGCGTTGGCAATCCAGGCAGGAGCGAAGGAACTTCTGCACTTAGCGATACATCTATCGCCTGAAGTATCGTTGTCGAATGCAGTGGCAAGTTTAGGATACCCCAGACTGCGCGCATTGCAGATCAGAGTGGAGGACTCGCATATTTCAGAACGCAGGCTGCGGGGTATCACTAGTAGCCACTGGCCGCCGTCGGCGTTGTAACTGCGTCGGTGCAGGAGGTTGTCTCGAATGGGGGGATTGGTGGCATTGACGACGCAACGCGGGAGCGGATGGTGTTACCGACTGATCAGTGAGCAGGTCTATCAGCGAAGCGATCCATTTAACCTTGCGCTGTTTGGTAGCGATGGTGTGAACATCGACTGAAGAAACAGCAATGTAAGATACGGAGCAGGAGCCATAGTCGTCAGGCAAGGTCCCCAGGAGCGCGAGAGGGCGTCGGCGTCAGCATGCTGGCGTCCGTTGCGGTACAGTACGCGGATATCGTAGTCTTGCAGGCGAAGTGCCCAGCGGGCGAGACGGCCTCAGTGATCCTTCAATGGTGACAGCCAGCACGATGGTCGGTGAAGACATCAAATGGGCTACCATACAAATAAGGTCGGTACATTGCAAGGGCACAGATGATCTGAAGCAAATTGTAGGATTGGGCTACTTGGTATTCCATTAATAAACTGCTCAGAGAAAAAATGTAAGACATAGTACACAAAGAAAATACGAGGACCAGCGCAGACTTCTAACTTGTCTTTATTACAAGGACGCACAAATATATAAGCTACACACAAAGATAAGGTCACATGTTTGTCCAAAAAACACAAAAACCAAACAAACTAGAAAGGCAAGATGATGAGACCCAGATGATCGCCAGGCGCTCTTTCTCCGTGACGGTGTAATTGATCTCGGCTCTAGTAAGCCTACGACTTCCGTATGCTACCACATATTCGGGGAACCCTGGTTGGCGCTGCGCAAGGACAGCGCCGTGGTCTACACCGCTGGCGTCCATGCGTACCTCCGTTGGGGCCGTAGGGTCGTAGTGGCGTACTATGGGAGGAGATGTCAACAAACAACGGAGCTTTGCGAACGCGTCGTTGCACTCGGAAGACCACGAATTCAGGGGCCCGTTACTTCCAAGGAGCTTCGTCAGCGGTGATGTGATGGTGGCAAAGTTTCGTATGAAGCGTCGAAAGTATGGACATAGTTCTGTTAATGTTCCGGCTCATTAATCACTCATTACTTGAGTCAATAATTACTCGATTCATTAATTACCCGACGTTCTGCGGGAGACGCGATATGAACGTTGCCGCAGTGGTGGTTTGGCGACAGTGTCGATGCGATGCGTAACAGCGGACGTGCGGCCAAGAGAAGTTTGCCCGACATTGAAAGAAGAACGAAATTCTTCCAACAGGCACAGCAGCTGGGAACACTGGACCGAAGTCAGGTTTTCAGAAATGGAGGGACCAAATACATCAGCGGGTGATGAATCAGACGTGGAAACAGCACTGATGGTAGGGAAGTGGTACAGCCCGAGTCATCGGGTGCGTCCAGAGCATATGCATCTTCTAGGGGTTCCATTCCACCAAGATATTGCCCTCGCACCAGCGTAACGATGTACGGGGATGGGTTGCAACAAACACAGTCGAGAAAGGTACCAGCAACTGTTTCCTAGTGCAAACGCTGTCAGATGGCGAACGGAGTGCAATGGTGTCGGACACCGGCGCAGTAGACTGACACAGCCGTTGACGAGTTTGGAGAAACTCTGGTATCGTCTTTGTCGAAGATCTTGCTCAATGCCGATGGACTGTCTGCCGGCGTAAAATTTGAGAACGGTGAGAGTTCGATTTCGGCTGGTGCGCAATTAATTACGGCGTCGTGGCGGGAGAGGAAATCCCATCCCAGGATGAGGTCGAGAGAGCATGCAGCAATTATGACAAACTCGACGGCGTACAGAACATCCTGAATGACGAGGCGAGAAGTGCATACTGCTGTAGGATGAATACTCTGGGAGCTGGCGGTACAGAGGGACATCCCAGAAAGTGGCGTCATCGTCACTTTTCGGAGTAAGCAGCTAAGTTTTGCGTCCGTAATGGATAATGCGGCTCCAGTGTCGATAAGCGCAGATGCGCAAACACCGTCCAGAAACACGTCTATTACATTCGATGGACTCCGCTGAGGGCTTTCAAAATTCGATAGCGTCGCAGCACTTGCCTTGTAGACTGCGACGATTGGTTTTCCTGCTCTCGTGCGACCGAACGTGGCCGCATGGGTGACAGTGAACGACGTCGTGGGGACGGAGAGCGGCGAGTAGATGGAGTTGGGCGTGATGTATGTGACATAGGCGGAGGCGGGTCATAGAATGCACGGCTGGACTGGCTGGTGACGGGTGTCGCGACTCGAGGCGGCCGCACGCGTTGGCAATAACGTGCCACGTGACCGGCGCAACCGCATGCAAAGCAGATGGGCCTGTTGTCGGGTGTGGGCCATCGGTTCGCTGGGGCAGGTCCCACCCATGTCGCAGGACGCGATTAACGGGGCGGCTGCTCAATTGAATGCACGATGGGCAGTAGTCGGGACATAGGGATGACGTCAGCATACGTAGCCGGCACAACCGCTTCGAAGGACGGAGGTCTAGTGGCAGCTTCGGTGTAACTCATTGGAGCAGCAGCAAGGATTGCTTGGGGTGTGCTGGCGACAACTTGAGCGTAATTCTGTGGCGCAGAAGCCGGAGGTTGCTGGTGGCACTCAGGCATGACCTCCACAATTTCCTGCTCAGTCGCTCGGCGGAGGGGAGGAAGACGGGTGGTCGACGACTGTTGAACGTGCGGCGGGTGGGCAAAGTTCAGGAGAGAGAACTGGCGTGCAATTTCCTCGCCCACTAATGACAAAACTTCTGCCAGCAACATGGCCGCGGCCTGGTCAGGTATGGCCGCCAAGCCAGCAAGCTCTGTTTCACGTGATAGAGAGCGACGGGTCATCGAACGCTGCCTGGGGAGCTCCTCATAGGTCTGGCACAGCGTTATGAATTCGGCCACTGTGCAAGGGTTTTTGGCGAGGAACATGGTGAAGGCATTGTAGTCAATGCCATTCATAATGTTCCTGGATTCTGTAAGACTACGACATGGTGCCGTTGGCTTTGTTGCACAAGTCTAGGACGTTTTCGATATAACTTGTGAAAGATTCACCGGCCTGCTGACCTCGTTCGCGTAAGCGCTGTTCAGCTTGCAGCTTACGAACTGCAAGGCCGCCAAGCACGTTGATGACTGTGGTCTTGAAATCGGACCAAGTCGCAAAATCGGACGCGTGGTTTATGTACCACAAGCTTGCCGCTCCCGCGAGGTAGAATAGGAAGTTGCTCAACTTGCCTGCTTCGTCCCATTTATTTGGTACGCTCACGCGCTCTTAAATTGCGAGCCAGTCGTACCCGTCGGTGCCATCGGCGCCAGTGAAGCTAGGTGGATCGCGGATGCGAGGGACACCGGGAGATGTGGTAGGTGCGGGGGAGGAGCTTGCTGGGCGCCGTCTTTGAGGCATGGTAGATGGCATGGTACGGGATCGAAGCTCTTGGGTCATCGAATGGGAGCGCAGCACTCTCCACCAATTTGTTAAGGTGTTTATTTGACGGCACTCAGCGACAACACGGAATGGCGACAGTCAAGCCAAAGCACGGACTCTCAGCGCAAGCGGCATCCTTTTAGGAGAAGCCGAGGAGGACGATCCACTAGAAGGCGCTGGAGAGCGCCACCCATTACTCAGTTCCAATGCTTCACTACAACTCGGTGGTTTCTGAAGGTGCTTTACAATGCTGCGTCAATACATTGGGTGCTCAGCCAATCATTTAATTTAGGTGTACATTAGGTACAATTATGTGTAACGTAACTTAAGTGGAATTAGGCGTAAATAATGAGTTACTTAATGACAAAATGAAAATTAACCTGGGTATCTGCCTGCATTTTGCTTCCGACACGCCTTGCATTTTTAAACTCTCGGCTTCAGTTAGGTGGGACAATCTGTATACAGAATAAGTAAACTATGTGTTTCAATGACATATTTTGTGTGTTCACAATTATTGAACCTTTAAATCGATTAAGTCCTCCTTCGTAAGCAAAACATACGGTCAGCGTGTTAACGAAGACTAAGAAGGCAGGCAGACATGGCCAAGTATTACGATGAAGATAAGTTGCGGAAGCACGCTGTAAGAGCTCGCGATTAGAGGAACTTCTTCGGTACAGCCCAGTATTGTGTAAATGTGTGTTGAAAACAGTATGTCATCGCTAAACAACACTATGTCATCAGCAATCTTACGTTGCTGAAAGTGTCTCCATCAATGTGCTGTCACGTCAAATAGCAACGATGCCTTGCGATCTCTTGAAGGAGGCGGCACATGCTCCAGCCGAGAATTAATTGGAATTATTTAGAATTAATTGGAATTAATTGACGGTTAATCACCGACATTTGCTGCACCTCTCTCATCGCACCGTATGCCGTTCTTCGGCGTGTTTCATGTCTTCCGTTAGAACACGTTGTAATGTTAAATAAACTTTCGTTGCTCAGTAAAGTCCACCATGGTGGCTGATGGACGTATTCGTCATTTCCATATAAGTAGCCTGGCTTTTGTGGTAATTCGACTCTTACTTGTCGGCTCATTAAAGCTTCACATGCACCAATACTCGCAGCACGTCGAGTCTTTTTCTTGTCGAGTGGCAGTCTTAATTATCCTAATGTTGCACGTTCCATGCCTTTTTGTTCCAGATCATTACTATATTGTAGAACACATTCTGGTCTCTTTTCTTGTACCCATCTTCATTTCCCCGAGTTGTAGCAATAAAACCTACAATCTTTTCAGCGTTGCTACCACTGTTATGTGCGCCTGCGTGCATGCGTTTACGTCTGCCGCCCTGAAATGCCTTTGTTGTTTCGTGTCTTGACGTGCAAGCCTTACTGCATCAATATGGGCACATTAAACTGTTTCTAAGCACTACAAGACACTAGCTAGAGATACTCGTCCACACCGTATCAAAGGAGCACAATTTCTGTGAATGTCACGAAAGGCGTCCAGTCAGTGCAACTAGTCTTCACCGGGCATTCTCACCTTGTAGCGAATAGAGGCGGAGTTGTCGAATGTGAACAGCATGTTTTCCGACTTGTCGTACGCATACTGAGCCTGGAAGCTTTCGTCGTACTTGAAGGCACTCTTGTAACTCGGCTTTTTACAGGCCTGTGGGAGGGAAAGAAAGAAGTCGCTTGCGAAAATTGTCGAAACTGAAGACGTGAACAATACTGAAGACAGAGTTGCAAAACGCTGCACGAATGTCTCGTCGAAGCATTGAGCTTGCGCAGTTTTCAGGCGCAAGGGTCATATCTTTCTCCGTTGTTAACCAGTCTACTTTCGACAGACAACGGACGACCATGGAAGGCCGCACTTTGTTGAATTGTCGTGTGCTTAAGCTGAACGGACTCTGGAATGGCTGTGATGATATTGGACGAACAGGTTGAGGAGATAGTGCAAGTCCTTTCTTAACATACGCGGGCAAATTTAAGCGCTCTGCTTATAGTCCCAAATCTATAAAGGTTTTAAGTACGCGCATCGTTAGAGATCTCAGTGATACTGCTAACCGAGTTGCCAGCCGCCCCTTCCTATGGCAGGTTACATGGGTGAGCGACTTCACACAGACGACCGATCCGACTAGCAGTCCCACTGACAATAATGGTAAATTCCCCAACGTAATTATGAAATAATGCTGTTCGTAATATCTAGCACACGCTGTAACTGGTAGTCAAAAGAAATAACAGAACAAAATACACAACCAAATTTCCTACTACGCATGGCACCATCCAGTGTACAGTGAGCGCCGTCTGCCTGCGTTTCTAAATCATCCATGTTGACGTGAGCTATGCGACCAGTGTTGATACTGAGGTCTCTTTAATCGAGCACCAAATAATGAGGCAAAAGTATCGGTAATCGATAGTTATTTTTTAAACTATCGATAGTGTAAACAAAGTAACGATAGTATACTACTATGTATCTATACACTATCGATAGGGCAATCGGTAGTACCATCGGTAATATTACTAGCCTTAATACTACCGATAGTTGTGCGAATAATGACGCTGTTGCTGGCCGGCGATATTGTCAAAACATCTGCAATAGCCTGCTATCAGCTTCGCTTATTTTATCGGCAATTTCTAGCGATGGAAATCAATTATTTCCACAGTGAAAATGGCGGAATATGTCCATCAATAAATTAATAATCAAAAGCTACCAGTTACACCTTACAATTAAAGGGACACTAAAGAGAAAAACGATTTTTCTTGTGTTAGTAGATTACTATTTCCGATACTGAAAACGCCCCGTTTGCTGCGACAAGACGCTTGGTAAGCGAGAAAAGTACGCAAAAAATGCGCATGGCGACGCCACCTTGAAATTCCCGCACCAGTCGCCATGACGTCATAGGTTTTGACGGCGTCTGCTAGGTTCTATGCAGTTCCTAATCGCTAAAAATGAAGTAAGTTGGGCTTTGAGGTGACCGTAGACTTATCACACCAATTTCGCTGAGCGAATGAAGCGACAATACGAAAAATACACTTTGAAATCGTTGATGTCACTCCCAGAGTTTTCGGCGCAAAATTTAAAAAATAATCTTTGACATTGATATCCTCCCCTAATAGACCTATGATGGCGATATAACGACACTACAGTCCTCAAAGTGCAATTTATCAATGTAAACCGATTCAATGTTTCACTTTAGTGATCCTTTAACTAACGGAGTTCTTGATATTTTTTTTTTTTGAAGTTATAAAATGCAGTATAAATCTGAAGCCGCGAAGCGCTCCAACATGTAACGGCCTCTTTTCCGCTGCAGTTGAAAAATGGACTTTATAAGCATATCAACAAAGCGCTGCGGTGAAGGAACACAAGAGTGTCTTCAGCCTGCTCCACAATGTACCACGCACTCCGGGAACCAGGTTAATGCTGCAAGAAGTTCGCAAGGTTGATTTTATACTATCGATAGTGATATCGGATTTACTATCGATAGTATTGTTTACCATGGATAGTTCGATAGTTACTCTATCGATAGTATCGATAGCACCATCGATAGTTCTGCATCACTCGCACCAAGGCCATGTGTTGCTGTGCCGTGGGCTGCAATCATATAGCAGTTTTTGTTACGCCAACGTGCGGCATCGTGTGAGTATGCAAGGCAACCACAGAGCGCAATATATGCAGCGCGCCGGTACATATTCATTAGGCGTTTATTATCCAAGAGTCAGAAAAAATTTATAGGATAAGTGCCGGACTTTTGTTGGTACCCGAGGTGCTCTTTCTTTATAATCTGTTGGCATTGCATCGGCGCCGCTCCTAGATACGCTGTAAGAGAGGACTTATGTGGCTACATCCCTAGCCCAAAATGCAATGTCTTCTTTGAAATTATTTAAGGGAGAATGCAGAGAAGAACAGGTCGTTCGTACTAATAAATAATTATAACCGCATGATTTGTAGAGCAAACACACCAATAAATAGAACTACCGCAGTTCGCAAAAAGAAAATGATTCGACATTTCTTTTTTTCTTGCGGTACCCGTCGAAGAGAAAATTGAGGGATCTGCAACGCTGTTCAGAAGCTGCTGCAGGAAGCGATAATAAAACCACTGTATAATTTGCTCAAGTCCCTTGAAGTGTCCTATGTGACTAAATGACCACACCGGCCACAGAGCTACAAAAAAGTAAACTTGAGGTCAATTTTCTCTGTTACGGTGTGTACTATTGAAGCCGAGCTTTTTTACTAATACATCGCATGGTAACCATTTTATTGTTGAGCCATATGGCCTTTTTCATTGCGAGTAACACATCGAATGAAAAATATTGTATTGTTCAGCCCTACCAGTCCTAAAAGTCATGTGCCGGTATTTAAGCCTAAAGAACTCGGATAATTAGATAATGTTGCTGACGCACAGAAGCACTGCGGCATTGGTACGGTAATACCAATGTTGCATTGCTTCTCGGCAAGAACGCCGCGAGCGGCTCGGTAATAAAGCTTTAATAATGATGATGATGATGATGATGATCATGATCATGTTAGTCTTGTTTTGTTGTTTTTGCGCAAGGGCAACTGCGGCCAAAGATTGCCAAACGCAAGGTTGCAATGAAGTTCTATGTGGCAGCAACGAAACTCAATTTCTCGAATAATGAAGATCATCGTTGCCATAACGCAGCCATATACCATAGACATGCCAATCAGAAAAAGCTGAAGGAGTTCTCGACATATGTGGAACACAAGTAGAAGTTGTGTACTTACTTCGGCAATGCTCGTAATTTGGCGCCCTTCTGGACCAGCTCCTTGCGAGCTCGTCGTGCACGGTTCACCGAGGGAGTAGTTTCCGGGAACGTCAGGGAGGTTTTCCGCATCCTTGGGGGTATACCAACGGCCGCCCATACCGAAGGACACTGCAATCGCACTTGTAGCCGCCTGATCCTTCTTGAATTTCCTCATGGCCGATAGAACTCTGACCTGGAATGAAGCAAGGTTTGCTGTAATGGAGTTGTCATCGGGGGCAATGGTCTATCATCGATGATCACGTTGGTCTTTTCGGGGCCCCGCAGAGCGAGTGAGTTCACGGAAAGCGGGTGCATTGTCAATGTAGTCGGACCTCTTCTACAATAGAAGGCATGAAGAACTGGAGAGCCTTCGACCTGAAGGCGCTCAGGGTACCACTACCATGGACACGTGCAAACCCAGCTATGTTGTCATTTTTCAGCCTTTCCATGAGGACATAGTTGCCTTGAGGGCCAATCAGAGTTGGCAAGATATCACATTTGACACACATTGACATTATTTTTTCATGCCACGATTGGTCAGCGAAACTGTTGAACACCATCAGAAATGGTATCTCAAACTGAATAAAATACATACACTGGATTATAATAATGAGAACAAGTTTATTCAAGAACATTAATTACTATTTACAATTGCTACAGTATACGCTGGAAAGATGAGCTGGAAACATTTTATCGGTATTTATGGTAACATTTTTATCGGTATTATCGGTATAGGTAACACGTGTAAGTTAACTGTCGTTCACTCAATCATGCATCGGCCCACTTCAATCTCTGCGTCCACAGGATGGGTTCTCCTAGCTTTGGTTGACGCAGCGTACGCGGGACGAGGAGGAAGAATTAAGAAGCACTGGAGAGGCGCTGACTCGCAACTGAAATTTTTGTTAGGGAACCCACACACACAACCCCCCCCCACTTACACGCACACACACACACACACACACACACACGCACATACACACACCATGTAGAAGTCATTGAGCGCTTCCACGTTCGAAAGAAAGGTGATAAGTGTTGTCAGCTTGCCGCCAATATCGTTCAGTGATGCCGAATTTCTCTAATTAGCAGCTGTAAAATCGCAGCTTGGGTCTTTATATATATATATATATATATATATATATATATATATATATATATATATATATTATATATATATATATATATATATATATATATATATATTGCCGCATCGAGTCTGCACAGCGACTACAAAGAAGAGCTCGCGCAGCAAGAGAGGAAGAAGAGGTTCACGCCCGATCCCTTTTCTCTAGTGCCTCGCATAATTAAAGTGAGCTGTGCTACGAGTATATCCGACTTCTGCTGTTTCTGCGTCGTGACACTGGTGGAGGTGCTGGGTACATGTTTGGGGACACCTGCCAGCAGCCCCGCATCTAGCCCAGAAAGACTTCCGCACGTCGACACACCCGTTCACCGCACCAGCCGCCGCCTGTTGGGCCTGAGCCCAGAGTTCAGTCCTTTGCCAGAAAGATGACCGGCCTGTAAGGTGTCCCAGAGATGCAGCCCAAGCACGACACAGGTGACTGTTTGAACCCTCAAATTCCGGCGGACTTCCACGGCAACACCTATCAGGACGCAGATGACTGGCTCGAGGAGTTCGAGCGCGTAGCCAACGTTAACGGGTGGAACGCCGGACAGAAGTTGGGCTACGTGTACTTCCCTCTTCAAGACGGAGCCCGAACATGGTTCACGAATCGCGTGTGGTCATCGTGGGACGAGTTCCGGCGGAAGTTCCTGGACACTTTCGCAAGCACCGAAAAACGAGAGCATGCACAGCGACTCCTGGAATCACGGATTCAGAAGCCAAATGAATCTGTTGCGATGTTTGTTGAGGACATGGCCCGTCTATTTCATCGGGCAGATCCGGATATGTCCGAAGCCAAAAAGATCAGCCACCTCATGCGCGGCGTTAAGGATCAGCTTTTTGCTGGTCTCGTGCGCAGCCCGCCTACGAGCGTCGACGAATTTTCTAAGGAGGCGATAGCCATCGAACGCGCACTACACCTACGCTACCGCCAGTATGACCGCCCAAACAACAGTGGTCGAGTCAGCGCCACAGCCGTGACCGCAGTGACAACACCTGACGTGCGTTCTTTGCGCCATCTAATACGAGAAATCGTACAAGAAGAGCTGAAGAAGCTCGTTGCCACGCCGAATGACTGCGCAATTGCGTCAGTCACCGAAGTTGTGCGTCAGGAGATAAGGCAAGCGCTTTCGCTTCCCGAGCCGAAACAGCGAAACTGTTAAACCATCGCATGCAGACATTGTCCGTCGACAGCCATCGAATGGGCCGCCACCGCAGCAGTACCACCAGCCACAGCCGCCGACAGCACCTTGGTACTACAGGGAAACTTCGACGCCGATGCGACCACCACTTCGCAAAACGACATTTGGCGTACCCCTGACTACAGGCCCTTGTGCTTTCATTGCGGGGAAGCAGGCCACATCGTTCGGTATTGCCCTTATCGCGTCGCAGGGTATCAAGGCTTTCCGTCCACTACTCCTCGGCGCCATTTTAATGGAAGACCTCACATCGACACGAGTATGACGACCTCGCGGATGATTCTCCTGGGTTCCGGTCGCGCTCGCCCTCTCCAGGACGTTATTCCCCCTCTAATAGACGTACCCCCATGACATGGCGAGAGGGAGGTCTCCCAGCCCACGCGGGGAAACTAAAAGCAGCGACCTCAGGGGGGAAGGTTGCGAATCGTCGAAAAGCTGAAAATCCCCCATTACTGCTGAACGAAGAGCCGAAAATTGGCAATGACTCGACGACAGATCAGATTGTTACCGCCGACATACACGTAAGATTGACGGTCACGACGTGACGGCACTGGTCGACACTGGTGCGGACTTTTCAATAATGAGTGGAATCGGCAAATAAGCTCAGGAAGGTGAAATGGAATGGACGGGACCGCAGAT
>NC_051177.1:191816811-191955214 GCF_013339695.2 Rhipicephalus sanguineus
GGGCCTCTTGTCAGTTGTTTGAGTTCGTCTTTGGTTTTTGTCGACGGATTGTTGTAGCCTCAGTATATGGCTCCGAGTCCCCAGCAGAAGTGCCCCTGTTTATTCACAGTACACCCTTTATGTAGTACATCCTCTAGAGGGAGCCTCATACCTGACTTGGCACTCGCGCCCTCTACAAGGTGCAGAAAGCTTGCAGTGCCTCCGATTCTTGAGGCTGTAAGAAAACCACGTGTGGTGCACAAAAATCTCGGAGGATGGCGGGGCATGTTCAATACATTGACTGGGAAGAAAGAAAATCAGATGACTTTCGCATTTCAGTCGTCTTAGGTGAATGCGTAAGGGACCCTGGGAGTTTTTTTTCCCTTTATCAATGAAGGGAAGTAAAAAAAAGACAATCGTGATTTCTTTCTGTTTCCATTTGCAGAGTGGAAACACAACAGTAACGACATTCTAATGCAAGCGAATGATTGTTGCTGCAATAGCCTGAAATAGAAAATTAAACGCGAATGCTGTCTAACTTCAATGCAAGCATCAAACCGGCCGCACGGCCTGAGAGACGGCCTGCGGAATACGTACAGTGGGGATGGAAAGAAACGCAAACATGCGGCATCTACATTCCTTGCTGTTTTGCATTTATGTTCAAGCGGTTGTAGCCCGGATTAGTTCTGAAAAGACGCAGTCCTCCATGATACAATCAAAGACCATCTAGCGTTTTTTTATTGCCACCACAGTCAGAGCGTGATGAAAACAGCGCGCTGCTATGTTCGCGTTTCTTTCCATCCCCTTCTACCCGTGAAAGCGAGCGAGAAGCACGAATGCAAATAAACTCGGATGCAAACACGAACTCGCGAGCTTCGTAATACGCGCGGCTGCTTCCCGTAGTCAACTCGCACAGCGACACCACGCAGCAGCAGCGAGCGGAGGCGGAGCGAGCGCTCGACGTCCCGAGGAGAGCGTTCGCCCAGGCACTGAAAAAATAGAGGAGGCGCTGTAGATAGATACGCTCAAAGTCGCGGAAGTTCGCTAAGAAATGCTTCGCATTTATTAGTGCCTATACATTAGCCTGTGGTTGGTTGATGTAGTCGACGGCACCTGGCAGGACAATATGCTCCGAACCAGTTGATGTGCTCCCGTGACGAATCTAATAAGTTAGTTTGGTGTGTCGTGATGGGATGACCCTCGCGTCGATGGAGTTGGTCTGAGTGGCAGAGCCATCTGTGCAGACGCGACCTCTGCCAGCATAGAAAGTGGACGAACAATCCAGAGCAGCTTGCTTCAAGGTCATGGTAGAAAGGTCTTTCGGCACATTACGTGGTTTCACATTGCCTCCAAGATCGGAGGCACTGCAAGCTTTTTGCACCTCATCCGGTTTTGGACTGCTTCCCTAATTTGCCCATCTTTGTCATGTTAATGAAATCGTGTGATTAGGTCATCACGTGAATATGATTTCTTTAAATCACTAATGCTGACGCCGAGGTACACTGATGCCGATGGTCGATTTTCACGTTTGATGACCCACCTAAGGCTTTCGTATTAGAAATATTTTCGCGAGCAGCCTCACGTGCAGAGACACGCCGGTGAGCGCTGTGCTTTCCGGAAACGTTCTTTTCTGCAGTCGTTGGGCGTTCGCGCGTGCGGACCAGTCGCGTGCAACGGAAATGCTCGTTCGTTTATAGAACGCGTACAATGTCGCGCATCAAACACCTGCAGCTTCTGGAAAGGATTTCGTTTGCATATCGACAATTCACCATGACCACGTTTTCTTCTTTCGTTTGCCTCACCCCCCCCCCCTTCCACATTCAGTTTCTGTGGACCCCGCCTTTAGGATGTAGTACGACTTCCAGCACCGTGGCATCGAGACCAATGGCAAGCCTAGCCTCTCCGAAACGGAACGAGGCGAGGGGTGTGCAGCGCAGCCTTCGCTATTTTCAACTAAACCCCACCTGCAGATTCTGTAGCCAAGCTGCTCCGGTACAGGAAAAGCCAAGCGCGGCAGACAGCGTTTAGTCCGGGCCTTCTAGCTGCCCATCCCCGTAATAATCGATAGTTTAAAATAAGGTGTCGCATTTCTTAGACCAGATAGCCTCGTTGATTGTCGTCGTCGTTTGTCGTTGTAACAGTGGAGTCAGTTTGAGCGCATGTCCTCAGAAGAAAGTTTTCTACGAGACTTGAGCAAGGGTTGGTGCTGAAAGAAAAGACCGTTCTTTTGTAGGCATTAGTTATTCGGCTTCATTGGTACTCCTGTAGCACCTCCCTACGACGACCAAGAGATAGCCGGGAAAGCTTACTGCACTCCTATTGTAGAGCTCGCCATAACATAAATCTTGTGGCACGTACCTAAAAGGATATCCCTGCCAGCTACACGCTTGGAGGACCATTGGGAAGTTGACGCCCCTTTACATTTCCCCTATAGCTTTGGGCAGTTTTCCCGGAGGATTTCCTTACCAGCGAGGCTCTCTACTACTGGGATGAAGGTTACACGTAGGCACATTTATGGCCGCAACAACGCCGAGAGAACCACCGTGTTCTTTTGGAGAACCTAGACGCGCGCTTTTGCAGGCGCCTTAAATATAATGTGTGAGATCGTTTTATTTCTGCAGTTTCACGCGCATGTCGATCATCATCTTTATTCGTTACCTAAAGAACAGCTGGCGTTTGCGTCAACGACTCCGACCCAATAAGGCGCTCACCTGGACAAAGGGTGTCGCCACGCTGTTCCTGAGGGAACGGCACTTACTTAAACTGGATTGACACTGGTCAGTGCGAGTCAAGCTTATGGCTGGTCGGCGACAGGACAGGAATGTGAATCCGACACGCTGGGCATGTCGTCAGCGAAAATGGAGTGTGACCTCGACGCAAAGCTATGCATGTTAGGCGGACCTACGCGCAACTGTGCTGCCTAACAATAGCATATAATTGAACTATAAATCGGAGAGACACGTTGCGCTCAACTTCGTGGTGTCGTATATAACGCCTTCGGACCTTCGGTTCTTCAGCTTCTTCATTACATTACATTTAGGGCACACTGGTTGCCACGTGAGTACGTCTGCGCTATTACGGGTGCTGAGTGCTGCGACTGGCGGACCTGCCTTTAATGAGACGTCACTGTCTTTCGGGTGCAGGTCTCGTCAATAAATCGCGTTTTTCTGCTGAATCGTGACTAGGGTTGAGTCAATATTCGGAAATTCCAAATAAAAAAACGCCAGGCCTGCGCTGAAACCGCAGCACAGTCACAGTGAAAGCTGGAAGGGCGGCGTTTCTAGAGCCCGTTGTAAGCTCTCTTGAGGCTACAATACAAGTACACTAGAAAGGTACCCACTACGCCATAAATCACAATTTTTGTGAAGTTGGGAAGCACCTACTAAGCCATTATTCGTAATTCTGCGGAGAAGCGAGGCACCAGCTGCACGTCTGTAAGGTATTATGTGCACTTTGTTGACGCGGCGACTGATGACGATGAAGAATTATGGCTCAGCCCTTTGTAATGGGTTGGAAGCTTTCAACGGCCCACCAGTTCTGTAATTTGCATTGGATGACGCCCGGATGATATTTCCCTCTCCCGTCATGCTGTATAACATACGTTGACGTGGGAGAGAGACGGGGTGGGGCGAAGAACTTTACTCAGACCCCAAGTAAATGGATCATGCGCTTATGGGCTTCTTTAGCAACCAAGACAAGTGCACTTGCCAGGAACCCACTACGCTCTAAATTATTGTAATTTTACTGAGACCCCGAGGAAATGGATCATCCGCTTATGGGCTTCCTTGGCAACCAATACAAGTGCACTTGCGAGGAACCCACTACGCTCTAAATCACTGTAATTTATCTGAGACCCCGAGGAAATGAATCATGCGCTTATGGGCTTCCTTGGCAACCACTACAAGTTCACTTGCGAGGAACCCACTACGCTATAAATCATTGTAATGTTTGAGAAGTAGGCCAGCAGGCACTGGGCCATTTTTCGTCATTCTACGAAGAGCCGTGGTACCTGCTAAACGCCTGTAAGGCATTATGCGCACTTTGTTGATGCTCTGCCTGACGACGATGAAGAATTATGGCAGAGTCCTTTGTAATGGGTTGGAAGCATTCAACAACCTCCTCATTGCGCAATTAGCATTGTGTGACGCCTGGTTACAGAATTCGCGTTGTGCGACGCGTTGCGCGACGCTTGCTGCTTATTTTACTCTTCTACCACGCTATATTGCATATGCTAATGTGGTTCCTTCCCGAGATGAAGCCTGTATAGGACCATCTTGCACAGCAGTTTCAAGCACCGGCATGGCTCAGAGGTTGAATACTGGGCTCCCACGCAGAGGGCGCAGGTTCGAACCTCGTTCCATCCTGGATTTTTTTTTCTTATTTCTTTTTTTTTTTCTTATTTCGAGCGATACTGTTTACGGACACCGGCGGCGGCGGCAGCTGCGGCGGCGGACAACTACGGCGTCAAAAACGGCCGGTAAATGTGCTCATAACAGCTTTCGCTGTAAAAATGGACGTACTCGCACGTTCTGTTGAATAGGTGAATTAGCAAAGCGACGGCTTTCATTACATTCAGGCTGTCCCAGTCGCATTTCTTCTATAATATCGGCTATGTAAATTCGTAGGATGTTATTACAGTGTGATCAAGTTCTCACTTGTTATAATAATTGTTGGGGTTTTACGTCACAAAACAAAGATATGCTTACGAGGCACGTCGTAGTTAAGGGCACCGGAAAGTTTTACCAACTGGCGTTCTTTAAAGGGCACCTGCATCTGAGTACACGAGCCTCCAGCACTTCGCGATCACTGAAATGTAGCCACCGCGGCCATGCGGCATTCAATACCGCCATTGCTTGCGCGGGACCAGCTCAAGATGAAAAATATTGTGCGCCCTCAGGTGTGTTATTAGCGTTCAGAGCAGGCCGTACCACCGTGACACTATCATCCAAAATCATGAGATAAAATTTTTAAACACTTTTTTGTCATACTCATGCGGTGTATGAAAGACGATAGCAGTTGAAGACCAGTTCTTTTCGCTGCAACATTTAGGGGCGTGTGCGCTATCAGACGATGGTACGTGCTCCCGAAGAAAGAATGCGTATTGTTGAGCTTATATTTAACGAATATTCACACAGGAAAATTTTAAGAATCACGAACAGGCCGTTAAAAACTGTGAATCGAATCATTCAAGCTTGCAGGACCGAGCGCAGTATAAAGGATGCTCCCCCGAAGGCCCGTGCGGTGGTGACCACTGAGGATGAGGACATAAAAATAATATCGGCGGCAAATCACACTCCTGCGTCAACCGTCAGAGAACTGATGCAAATTGCGGGGGTGTCGGCTGCATCGTATACGACGGTAAAACGTCGCCTGCATTCAGCGGGCCTCAAAAGCAGGACAGCTCCCCAAAAGCCGATAGTAAGCGAGGCGAACAAAGGGAGGCACCTCGTGTTTTGCCCAGGAACACGAGCACTGGACTGAAGAGTGACAAAATGTCGTCTTCACCGAGGAGTCGATATTTACCACAAGATGGGACCAACGGCAGGGTGTATGGCTCCCGGACAACTGTCCGTGAAAAACAGCTCATGTGAGCCAAGAAATTTGTACAGAGTACGTGCAGAACGAAATTTTGTATGGCATTACCAACCCGTGCACTACCTAAACCTAAGGCGTGATATCCAATATTTATTTCTTTCAGGATATATTGATAATATATCTAACTGAAACCTGAAATACAGTGTTTCCATAACCAGGGCAATGATCGTTTTCGAAAGTAAGCGTGGAATACGACATTATGACCAAAGGTTTTATGAAACCGCATTTCCAATTTTTACCTACGCCCACAACTCCATTCTGGACTTTGCTCGAACTTCTCTCATCGTAGAAAAAGGTGTTAAAGGTCCCCAAATAAGACACATAGCATTTTCCGGCACAAAAGTGGAAATATATATTTTGGAACTTCATAAAGTTTACGGAGTGTATTCATACATATAAGGAAGTCTGAACAGGCGCACACTTTCAAAGACGATAGTCTGTCTTGGGGAACTTAAACGCAGAAATTTTTTCTCTCTGCCTTTCTGTTTGTCGGCACGTCACTCGATTCAGCCACCCGGCCAAAGTTGAACCACTTGCCCAAGGGCCAGCCATCTTGAGCGGCTGACTACGTTCATACTTGTGTACATTGTTTATCAAAAAGCAAACATTACGCATATCTGAGGCGCAACATCACTAGGTAAATATTAGGTGGTGTGTTCCTTTAATAGAAAATACATAGATACGTAATTCTAGAGACCCTAGTTTCTTAAGCTGCGCTGAAATTGCGACTGCGCTGAAACTTGCCTTCCTCCGTGCCCTCTGCACGAGCTCATTGTTATGTTTCGGTTTCGGTTGAGTATTACACTGTACGAATGCCATAGGGCGCCGCTCTGGCATTCCTGTTTTACCCAGGCGACGTGTAAATAAAAGAGTGTGTGGAGAGTACTCGTTGACTGCGGACGTTTCTTCTGCTTGGGCGCTTCGCGCCAAACCGCGTGTTTGGGCTGGCTGGCGTCCCCGCCGGTCGCGTTGGTCACCGCCGGTCTTCGCCTGCTGCTGCGCCAGGACTACCAGCCCGCAACACAGCACACATGTTTCCCGACGTATTGCCAGATGGCGTCCATATCTCACGCAGCGCCTCTTCTATCGTCTTTAGACGACATTTGCAGCGAAGCACGCAGATACGCGCCCAATTTTTTAAATGTTTTCTGTTTTTTGATGGGACATGTTATGAGCCGCATAAGAAAGCTAAGCCCTCCAAAAACATTCTTCTTTCTTTAGGTATATGCCTTAATTCATCCGGCGGGTAGCACCAGTGGCCGTTCGTCTCTGTGTATATGGGGCGCGATCACCCCGGCCGGCCTGGGACCCTTACTGAGGATACAGAGGAGGAGGAGGAGAGGTTGAGGAAAGGAAAAGGCGCAACTTCTGCAACCCTAATTGGGAGCACGGCTCAGCGCCTTGAGGATAGAGAACAAGTTCACCGCCGACATGTACTGTTCAGTCCTGGACAATGTCATGTTGTCGTACCTCCTCAACGGACTCTTCCGTGACCGCGACTTTTTAGGGGCGAAGCTCCTTAAAGCGGCACCCGTTCGTCCCCGTCGTAGTGCGTAACCAGTCTTAACGCTAGTACCAGATCTTGACCTCCAAGGTGGTGCCGGTGGGAGATTTCTCCTGTGCGTTGTTGAACAATAAAAAATTCGCAGCGTGCGCGTTAACTAAAAGCCGAATTCTTCTGTCTGTCATTCCCCATTAGCAGCCATTGGCATGTTCCAGCAGGAAACGTTAGTAGAAGTAGAAGTGTAAGTGTTAGCTAAAAGCCGACTTCTTCTGTTTCTTATTCCCATTAGCAGCCATTGTTTACCTCCAAGGTAGTGCCTGGTGAAATTTCTCCTGTGCGTGATTAAACAATAAAAATTTTGTTCAAAACGCCATTGATTGATGAAATAAACCAACGAAAGACGCCAGATTTTTTCTAAAAGCAAAACGAAAAGACGTCAGATGTTTCTAAAGCAAAACGAAAAGACGCCAGCTGCTTAACGAAAGACGCCAGATGTTTCTCCTCTCCTACGGTTGAACTTAAATCCAAAACGCGCCGAATGGGACGGACCTGTAACACATTGCAGGTGCTAATCGTGGAGGCCTCAGTAAAGACGAATTACTTGATTTTACCGCTCCCAGAGGGCAACCCCGCCCCGCCTACCGGTAGGGTAGCAGATAGAAAAGGTGCGTTTGTAAAGCCTCTAGAGTCTGTGACCGTGGCGCAGTGGATATTGTGCCCGGCATCTGTTGTTGCGGACCGAGCGGTCGTGGGCTCGATGCTCGTTTACGGAATTTTTTTCTTTGCCATCTGATCGTCTGAATTTTTTCGATGTCATTTCCGTGAAGGAAATACGTCACTGAAGTATTTGTGATCCCCGCATAAAACACTTTCGTGTTAAAAAGAAAAGATGAAAGAACGAAAGAAAGAAAAAGAAAAGCAGTACGTCAGTCACGCATTCGCCAAGCATCGCCAGCTCCCATTTTCCCTATAGGTGAAGGGTGCCTGATTGCACTGTTTAGCGAGTGCCGTGACCACTATGCCAAGCGCATATTCTAGTTCAAAGGTAGATGAACAGAAGCATGCGAATGCGGTATACCGTAGATGCAAAAAAAAACAACTGGGAATCAGTGAACTTTCTGTGGGCGCTTATTTATATCCTTCTGCGATGGCGGATTAAGGCTATCTCCTGGACAACGCGTAAAGTCCATATCAGAAACTGCACATTTACGAATTTATTCCTAACCCGCGTTTCCATGATCCTGCGGTGGTCCTTTCGTTGTGCCGTTCTAGAGCCTGACGAACGCTGGAAAGAACATGTAAGACGCCACACCGATTCCACGCGAAGACAACTTTCCGGGGCGGCGGCTACGTATAAAGAAAAAAAGAAAGTAAGGAAGGAAGAAAGAAAGAAAGAAAGAAAGAATGAAGGAAAGAAAGAAATGAAGAAGGAAACAGAGAAAGAAAGTAAGAAGGAAGGCAGGAAAGAAAGAAAGAAAGAAAGAAGGAAAGAAAGGAAGAAAGAAAGAAAGAAGGAAAGAAAGAAGGAAAGAAAGAAAGAAAGAAAGAAAGAAAGAAAGAAAGAAAAAGAAAGAAGGAAGGAAAGAAAGAAAGACACAAGGAAAGAAAGGAAGGAAGAAGCAAATAAAGAAAGAAGGACAGAAAGAGAGAAAGAAAGAAAGTAAGAAAGAAAGAAAGAAAAGCAGTACGTCAAGAACACATTCACCAAGCTTCGCTTGCTCCCATTTTCCCGATAGAAAATACCTTCCCTCTCGCGTTCAATTTCCAATGACCCAACATTAAGGTCATAATATATCTGCTAAGGCTCACAGAAAGAACACAAGGAGAGCGGGTCCGCACCGCCATCTTCACTGTTCTGCACCTGAACCCCACCTGCCGTTTCTTTACGCCAACTGCTCTGAGTAAGCAACGTCTCACGGACGCAAGCGGACAGCCTTTGTGGTGGTAGTCCCATTATTGTTGCGGCGCCTGCCCATAACAACCCAGAATTTTACTTATGTTTCTGCGTTTCATACGGAAAGAAGCTGCATTGCGTGCCATAAATTAGAGTACTTTCATATTAAGCGCATAATTTCAGAAAAAACATGTAAGAAACTTGCGCCACAGTTGCTGCTGAAACTGAAGACCAGACAGTTGTCGTTCCTGTTCAGTTGGCTCCATTGACAGTGTGAGGACTCCTACGACTTAGTTGCAGCTGTACACGGGACAGCTTACTGCTCTCCCACAGTAGAGCACACAGTGCTGTAAACCAACCACCGCTTTCCTAAAAAATAAATAGGAGAACGCTTAATAACAAGCGTACTATCTAATCTCCTAGACGAACGGGGTGGCTTACCGCAGTCCCGCAACAGACTACATAGTATTTTAAATGAAATAGCATAAGCTTGGCAATGTTGGTATATTCCGTATCAGAATTTGGCGCACAAGACACGAACGGAGTGAAAACGGACGTTAACAGGCGCTGTCTTCGTCCGTTGTCACTCGATCCTTCCATTCTGTTGGGCGTGTGGGATGCTGAAAAGACACTAAATGTTTTACCATTTGCTTTTTCCCTGGCGAGAACTTTATGGGTCAGGACAGCCAACTCTCCCGAGCCGAAGCGTACACTTTTTTCACTAGGGTGGTGCATGTTGTCCTCGAAAGTAATACTTTCTTGATTACGTAGCATAAAGGAAAACCTGATGGCTATTTCTTTCTTTTTTATGTGCAATATTTTTTGCAATGCGACAAAGCTTATCCCGTGAAGGATTTTCGTCTTTTAAATGCGAATGCATTTCTTAGTTTGGCTTTGTAAGGCATCCGGCGTTGTCCGCGCGCCTCCCCGCTCTCACTCCCTCTCCCATAGCAACAGCTGCGGGCGCGCGCGCTTATCCTCGCCCCTAGCAACCGGAGCAGGTGGTGCGGGCGGAGTAGCGGAGAGTGAGTGGAGAGGAGGAGCGCGCTCTGGCGTGTGAGGGCGCTCGCATCGCAGGAGCTCGGCCAGCGCAAATTTTTTTCTAGGTGGCATTGGCTCGGCGGAGCTCCCGCGTGTGTGGAGAGGGTAGGTGCAGTGCTTCGCCGCTCCTTCTCTCGCCGTTCGCTCCCTGCGCCACAGCCTCAATGCAGTGCGTTTGAAACGCGTTTGTAGCGTTTGTGCTGCCTTGGCACAGCCTGAAAACAGCGCGTTCTAAACGCCTTTGTGCTGCATTGAAGGCGATGGCAACATCCCTGAGGTGATTACGAACGCACGTAGGAAGCGTTCGCTGAAAGAGGCACCCAAAAGGGAGACACTTGAGCGCGTCGATGTGTCCAGCTTTACGCCATTAAAATTGCGACGCCGTGTACTCTCGGCGGAAGAAATGCATTCGCATTTCCTCACGATTCCCTCGGGGAGGTGGGGGCAATTTTTTTTGCTGTTTGTGGTTTTCCGGCGTCGATTTCGCGCTTTTCTGCCCCCTTAACAACGATGGCGCCGATGGGTTTGTAAGCGAGTGTGAGCGATTGTTTATCAGTTGATAAGTATTCAATGAACAGAAAAAAAACATGATGGTGCATTCCGAAACATTTCGTTGTCCTTAATCCGATACGAAAACGTGGAAAGGTTTCGTATTATACGCAGTGGAGACCACCATTTCAACTGGATCTCTCTTACTGCGATAGCCATATTAACGCCGGCTACCTGGTCGTTTTCAGCAAGACCACCAGCTTGAAGGCAAAAGTGCGATTAGCAACAATACATGACAGAAATAACGAATTTGGTAAAATCTTTTGCGGACATGGTCGGTATTTTCAGTTCCTCATTATCGCTGATACAAACACGTCGAGGACGGCGTAGTGTAACACTGAACGCATCAGCGGAATGGTGGGAGGCGTTACTATGACAGCGATGAGAGCGCTTTACCAATGCAATTTAATAGCATGCTTCGCCTGTGCCTCGTGCTTTCTATTTTTTTTTCAGTATATACGAGCCTGTGATGGACGCGTTCATGTCGATTATATGGTTTTAAGCGTCCTACCTCTTTGCAAAAAAAAATTAAAGAAATGACCGGGGGGGGGGAGGGGAGCAGCACGTCATTGTGCTGCGAAGAATGAGGAAACAGCGGAGGCGGCGGCGTTCCTCTCCACCTTTCCCCCATCTTAACCCTCACTCCTTACTCTTCTCTTCAACATAAGTTCTGCTGTCGTAACGGCGCAGGAGGTGGTGCTAGTGATTAGCTAGACTGCTACGTTATGGCACACGCGGACGCTCAAAATGCAACGAAACTAGGGATATGGTTTGTTGTCTTCACGTAGAATTTGTGGTTCAGTAATTCCCGCTTTGCCGGTGTCTTTTTTTCCGCAAGTGAAACCCCTGCATTGACTAAGACAGCTTCTATATCCCTTCGTAATGTAGAACATGTTATAGCTGCCAGAATGCTCAAGCGCCGGCTTTCTCAAACTTTCTAGCCTTTGGGAACCGACACGGCTTATCGAGAGTGCGGCGGCACCCCTAACGTTTTCTTGAGCATGAAGACAATAGACAGCGCAGGGGGGGGGGGTGATAACGCCTTTCGACTCGCATAACCACAGTATTAACACTGCCCGCGTTGGCCTGTTACCTTTTCTTTAATATTGAAGGTCATCGCCGTAGATGTAGAAATGTCGATAATGCATAGCCTTGCGATGTTCCCCCTCGCTCTCCACGAGTCAAGTCAAGCGCCCGCCGACCATGCACTGTGTGCTTCAGGCACCGCGCATCGTAAGTAATGTGTTCGCGCAAACCAAGCGCCGGATGTAGAGAGGCCTGTTTTACTTTTTGAAAAACAAAAGTGGAGGCATGCCAGTCGCCGAGTGAAGCGGTGGTCGACAGGTACAGGTACCTGTCGTAAGCTACGCCTGAGGGCTCGTGTACCCCACAGCCGGCACGAAGCGACGTCTCTTACGTGCATCAAAGCGCTCGTTGCGCCTCTTGATTACAATACCGACATAGAGTAGTGGCAAATCACCGTGTATGAATTTTGCGCCACGTGAACGCCAACGCGCCATGAGCCACGACTAAGGCGCCGAGGTGCCCTTTATTGACGTTTAAACGGGTTGGAAGGCTCACGAGCTTGAATTACCAGTGCTCCGCGTGTTCTGTCATCACGGATCTGCAAAAGAAGGAAATAAATAAATAAATAAAGAAAGAAAGAGAGAAAGAAAGAAAGAAAGAAAGAAAGAAAGGAGAGCACTACATCACGCACGCATTCACCAAGCTTCGCTTCCTCCCAATTTCCCGATAGGGCAAGGGTTCCTGATTTTATTTTTAGGAGCTGGCGCGCCAGGTTCTTAAGGTGGGGTGAAGTCTGGCGCCGTAACCTGCATCGATCCATTCAAAGCGTCGTGGAACGCGAAGAGGAACGCTACACGCGGTGTATCTTCCCTCTAGCCTGGCCGTTAATTTTCACAGGGCGAGCAGGGAACGTAGTGTGACAGCAAGACGAGCGTCGGAGAGCTATTTTGTGATATGGATGGATGCTATGATTGAGGCTTGGGTTAAATCCACCACCTCGCGGTGTTGACGAAAATAAACTTCTATTGGAAACGCGCCGAGTGGGGCGGTTGTAGCAACGGCGCGTCTTTTTTTTTTTTTAAGCCTGATGGGAACGCTCATAGCATCCATACATCCAATAGCACTGTGAAAGGAAAGTGTGAAAGTTAAAGGCGCGTTCATGTAGCCTCCGTTATGTGTTCGGCGGTAGCTCAGCGGGCTAAACGCCCGCCAGCCATGGTAGCGGACCGAGAGGTCATGGGTTCGACTTTTTGAACGGAAATTTTTCTTAGTTTTTTTCCTTTGTTATCTTGTGACGTTCATTTTGCTGACGTATTTCCGTGATGGAAATGCGTCTGAAAGTCCTGGTGGACCCTGGCATAAAACACTTTCGTAATAAAGAAAAGTTTTCAAAAATAAAAATAGACGCTGGAGGTTCAAGTGAAAAAGTATATGGATAAAAGAAAGGTATGGAGGTTAACAATTTCGTGACCGCGCCTACTTCCATCCTTAATATAGAAACGATGACTTCAAGTTCAAATTGTGGTGCTCTCTGAGAGCTTCCGGATAGCTAATGCAACCCAATCGGGAAAAAACATGTTTTCTATTAGTTGCGCTTGTGTTTTTCTTTTTTCCCCCGCGGGGAGATTTTTAATGCTCGTTCGCCGTCGGGCAGGTCAGCGCTCGTTGTTTCAGACATGGCGTCGACGCCGCTCACCGGTGCTTCACGGAAACGGTGAATTTTGACGGATTCCGATGAATATGAGCAGGAATCTCTAGATGATGGTAGCAGCACAGACACGGAAGATGACTTCGATTGGTAAGACTTCAGTACGGACGGCGAAAGTGCGTCAAACCGCCCCGGAACATCAGCAGCTATCCGCCGGTAAGTATCGTGCTCTCCTCGGGCCATTTATCGCTGCCGCGCGTCGATGTAAATGTGTCCGGTACTACTACAGGTAACAGCTCTTATCTGCAGGGTGTTAACTTTTTTCGGGTGGAGCATTTGGCGCCGGCTGCCGAAAGAGCGGAATTTTCTCCGCGAAGACGGCGCGGAGTGCTGCTTGAGCCAGCCCTCCGGAGTGCGGCGCGGCGGCTTCATGTCGTTTTTCAGAGAGATATGTAACCACACAGATAAGTATGTTTGGATGCATATTTTAGAAAAGCCAATGTACAGTCAGTGGGACGGATCCTAGAGGGAGGATACTGAAGAGAAGGTGTGTAAGTTCGTCGCACCTCCTGTGTAAATGGGGATCGTTCAAGTCCCACGCCTGCATTGCTATTGGTGTTGAAGACACGTATTTCCAGGCCTTCGTCCACCGTCATTGATGCCACGGAAAAGGTTCAAGGGGTTGCTTGCCTTCTTGAGTGCCTCTGATCCGTAAAAGACGACAGTCGTATCCCACAGGAAGTTTCACCACGTGTCTTCTCTATTGCAACACATGAACCATTCTTCTACGCTATTTTTTCAACTGCGTCAGAGCCTTTCCGTGGATGAGAAAATGGTGAAATCTGAAGGTGCGTATGGTATTAGGCTGCATATGAGGGACAAAAAAAAAATTCGGCAGATCCCACGTACCGTGGGAGTCGATGTTATGCGAAGGATGCGGCGGGTAGGTGACTGTGGCGTAACCTTTTTTACTGAGCGGCACGCTACAAAATGACGCTAAAGATTTGTATAAATTTTAGACGCGCACTTATATATGTTGAAGAGCCGCTTATGTGTTATATAACCAGTTGTTTACGGTTGGTTAACGCTGCCAATGGCAACGTGGGTATTACCAACACCAGAAGCGGTAAGCTGATATGTAGTGCTTATACGTGTCCCGAGAACGCACACACGTTTCACGAACCCGTGTGCATGTGTGCAAGATGTTCTTGACAGTTCTTGAACAAGGGCATCATCACCGTGATCAGTGAGCACCAGCAGCTGGTCATCACTTGTTATAGGATCCGGTCGTCATCGTGGTGACGAGTGGTTCATGTGTAGGGAAGTATGTGGTATAGTATAGCTGTTGGAATTCGTGGATGCCTCAGTCATTTCGTCGACAAATTGTCTGTCGATAGAGCCGGCGACCTGTCGGACCCTGAAGCCACCCTTCGCGTTGGTGAGGTATAGGCCGTCGAGGCTGGTAGGGCTGGATAGTGCTACGTAGACCAACATCAGTGGATGGTGTTTGTCGTATTTGTAGACTACCTGGGCGTATATGGCCTACGTAGCCTAGTCTACAAAGCTGCTTTCAATCAATCTGGCATCATCCTCGGTCAGCATGAGGCCATGGCCCAGCCTCGTAGGAAATGAAGAGGACACTGCGTCGTTCTGGCGGACTAAGTGCACTTTACGGTGCGGTGATGTGGATATCATATGTAACTTTCGTTAATGTATTCCTCCGGGGTCGAGCAATGCTTCAATATAGCTTGCTGAATCATAGGAATACAAACGTAATGTTTATTAGACTGCTATAAAAGCGGAGCCAACACTGGAATTACAGGCGTTAATCTGACATGACGCCTGTATCGTAAGAGTAGACATCATAGGAGTATCGTGTAGTGTTTATTGCTCTCTTGTAAAATCAGATAGCAAGGCCACAACCACAATTGGCGTTGCACGGGTATTACGCCTGCGTAGGCTGTTTTACCAAACCAATTTATAGACCTGGCGTGGCTCAGTGGTAGAATACCTGAGTTCCACGCAGAATGCTTGGGTTCGATTCCTGCTGGGATTCCAATTTTCATTCTTTCCATTCGTTGAGTCAACGCTGCCGATGTTGGTTTTCCTTAACGCTCTAGCATTTAAGTTAACAATGTCTGTTCTCGCCGTTCCTGGGTAGATATAAACTGTCAATCACCTAAGGCGCATACCCGTACACCGCGGCCCGTGGTAAACGGGTATGTGCCACACGTGTCTATTGGAAAGGGTTTGACGACGTACGCGACAAGATTTTAACGTTATTCATGTCATGACCCGGCAGTCATATTCGTCAAATCCTCTTACCCTCCCATGCAAATTTTGGTCTACACCAAGTTAAGGAGGCGATCATGAGAGCACCCAGACGTAGGCGGCTAGATAGATAGATAGATAGATAGATAGATAGATAGATACGTAGATAGAAACGCTCAAAGTGCCAGAGGTTCGCTAAGAAATGCTTCGCATTTAAAAAAATTTGGCAGATCCTACGTACCGTGGGAATCGATGTTATGCGAAGCATGCGCGGGATGGTGACTGTGGCATAAATTTTCATGTTGAGCGAAATGTTCCGGAACGACGCTAGTGAAGTGTGGAAGTGGTATAAACACACTCACATGCTGAAGAGGCGCATACGTATTATATAACCTGTTGTTTACAGTTGCGTAACGATGCCAACAGCAACATGGGTTTCACCAACACCAGACGCGGTAAGCTTATATGTACTACCTATATTATTCAATACTGGGTAGCGCGAATCCGAGCAGCACAAAGAAACTCAAATGTACAGGACACGCGTTACTCGCAACTAAGCTTGACTCGGAAAAGTTCCCCTGAATATACACACAGCCGAGTGGCACACGCAGGCGCGGTTACGGTTACGGTGCAGCGGTTACGGTGCTCGGCCGCTGACCCGAAGGTCGCGGGTTCGATCCCGGCCGCGCCGATTGCATTTCGATGGATGCAAAGTGTTTGATGTCCATGTACTGTGCGATCTTGGTGCACGTTAAAGAATACCAGACGGTCAAAATTCTGGAGCCGTTCGCTACGGCGTCTCTGATAATCATATCGTGGTTTTCGGACATAAAACCCCAATATTTATAATTATTATGACTTTCCTTGCCTGTCAATGTGTGTGTTCACGTTTACTGTGTTGGTTGAGACTTTGTATCACCTGTGGTACACAACCGCATAACATAAACGCTGGTATGCGGGTATGTGCCACACGTGACTGAGAGAAAGGGTTTCATGACGTACGTGAGAGGTATTTTGCGTTATACAGGTCATGACCCGTGAATCATGTTCACCATACGCTGATCGCCTGCTATGCCAATTTTGGTATATTAGAAGTTATGAAGGTGACCAGGAGAGCGCCCAGACGTAGGCTGCTAGATAGATAGATAGATAGATAGATAGATAGATAGATAGATAGATAGATACGTAGATAGAAACGCCCAAAGTGCCTGAGGTTCGCTAAGAAATGCTTCGCATTTAAAAATGAAACGAGGGTACAAATTATTGGTGTTAACAGATACGGAACGGGCCACACTGTTTAATTCAGCCAATACACCGGATGGCCCTTAATGGTCCCCAGAACCAGCCACAAAAATTTAAGAATACCAGAAATGCTAACTATGCTGGAAAGGAGGGCAGAAAAAAAATTTTCTTGCGAAACATGTACATCCAGCCTTTGTTTCACTGCGTCGCGAAACTGCTTCGCGCGGTGAAATGATCTACTAGTGCCTATATTTTTATATGCATGTAAATAACCCGTCTACGTGCAAAGCTTATATTCCCACTATGATTCTATGAGGGCTCTGCGCTCCAAACGTATATTTCGATTTTTTTTATGTTCACCCTGTGCAAAGTGGCGGTGATGTTTTCATGGTCATTTTTCTTTTTGGTGCATTTTTGTTTGTTTGATCATTTTTAGATAATATTGTAAGCAAATCCGCTGTCAGAAATTAATATTGTTAGAATGACCAATTCTACTTGTATCATTTTATACCCTACACTTTAGCATCAATTAATTTCTGTGGAGAAAAAAATATTCCCTGGGCTACCCGAGCACAACAGATTTTTCAGCCGCCAGTATAATGTTAAACAGGGCTGAGCCCGGTCAGCTACCCTACAGTGGAGAAAGGGGAACAGGAATAAAAGTTAGAGAGGAGGCGAGTAAAGTCACTGTTGCAGCCGACGTAACAATAGTTCTGCTTTTGCTGTCACAGGCAGTAAATCGCTCCGGTATCCGATGTCGCAGGAGCGCTTTCGTTCCCTTTCGGAAGTGCGATGTGTAGTCCCGTGGTCCCAATGTCTTTTCGGCGGGTGAAATTTAACGTTTCTTTCCAGGTAATGTAGAGCAGTACGGAGGTGAAGTGAAGCCTCTCGTTTGCGTAAGACGGGCACTAACACAAGAGGCGTCCAATAGTTTCTTCGACAGCGCAGTCGTTGCACTCTGCGCTGTCCGCCATCGCGATTTTAAAGGGCCCCTCAGCTACCCGCGTTCAATGACGAGGAAGTAGTTTCCTCATCGCCTTCGCTACCGTTCGGACAGACCCTATGAAATTGAGTCCGCCAGGCTACCCATGACGTCTGCGTTCATCTCGGCCACATTGGTTAGGACATCCCTGTGTACCTGCCCTTTCTTATAGCCAGTGGTTAGCGCATGCGGGATGCCATAACACGTTGTCCGCCGCGTCGAGGTAACGTGCGTTATAGTGGTGGACGCCCGGAATGCTGTATGCCGTCAGGGAACTTAGCGGAGGCTTCTTCGCGTGTCACAAAGCGGCTCTCGATCAATCTGACGTCATCCTCGGTCAGCATGAGGGCATCGCCCAACCTCTAATGAGCTGAAGAGAACATTGCGTCATTTTGGCGGGTCATGCGGACGAGTGGATGGCAGTCGAGCGTCTTCCAGGGGTGTTCTGTCTTGAGCTCCCTCATTTGCCTTGAGTTTAAATGTGTAAGTTCGACATTACGGTGTTGATTGAGACTGCGAATCACCTGTGACACATACACGCATAACATGAACTGCGGTATGCGGATGTGTGAAACACGTGTCAGAGGGAAATGATTTTATGACGTACGCGAGAGGTATTTTGCTTTATTCTTGTCATGACTAGTCAATCGTCATCGGCATACACTGATCCCCTGCTACGCCAAGTTTGGTATATAACAGGTTATGGGCATGACCAGGAGAGCGCCCAGTCGTAGGCGGCTATAGACAGATAGAAACAGCCAAAAGTGCCTATGGTTTGCTAAAAAATGTTAATAAACTCCGAAAACACGGAGCCCCACTCATAATTCTGACTACGCGTTTTTCGAGATTGGACACGCATCAGCGGACCGCATCACAATTTTCTATTTGAAATGTAATGCACTCGATATCATTGACGCACGCGCTTGGCGTTTCGCATTTCATCTCACAAAGGTTACAGAAGCTTTTAAGGAGTGGCGTTTCCTCGTTATCATGTAGTACCATTTAACGGAACCGATATCGATGGCTAATGCGCGAACCAATGCAGCAAATATATGTTTATTCTATGAAAAAAAAAGAATTTGTCACCGCGTTTCTGACGTGATGAAATAATTTCAGATCTCAGAGGAGCTCTGAGTTGATCTGCATAAGTGCCCGCTCGGTCGGACATGATTTCTACGGTTGGCACCAATTGGCGAAATAAGAAATGCGAACGGAAGTGGTTCACTGCTAGCAGGACAGTTGACGATGCTTTACCAAGTGTAGAGCTTAAGACGCGTAATTCGAGGGATTCGGGTTCGGGCCCCGACAAAGGAAAGGTCACTTTACTTCAGTGAGTTTATGAATACTTACTACACTGCAGTTAAAAACAACAAATAAATGCCTCGTATGATGTCCTCGCCCTAATTCTAGCATTGCTGTCATTTGATTGTGTATGACTAAGAAACAAGGGCCCTCGAACGGCTCCCGTTCTCTCGTTGACTCCTGTAACTCGGACATTCGTGAGTCTCTACAGCAAAAAGAATTTTCCCCGAAAGAGAGCTTCTCCTGCAGACGAAGAAAAGAGGACGATCTGTTTTCCAATTGTGCTCTCTTCTGCATTGGTCGCAGCTCTGACGTAAGTCTCCTGTTCGGGACGTTTGCGCGAGCCTCGACCAATCCGTAGAAATGCTCGTTCTTTTATTGAATGCGCATACGGTCGCACCTCCGGTACATGCAGGTAGCGGAGAAGATTTTGTTTACTTACGACAGCTCTCCATGAGTGACATTTCCCTTTTCAAGCGAGGCTTGTTATGATTCGCAGGTATCGATGGTGGGGTCGTATGTGAAAATCGTACAGAAATGCGGCGCTTTAAATTCCGCCTGTCACCTGCCTTCTTGTATGCACCGTCTTCTAATACTTCATTCTCTCTCCATCGTGTGCTTGTCGGAGATTCGGCGCTCTGATATGATAATATGATCTGTTACCGATGTCGCTTGTTATTTCACGTTGTATTACACGTTGCCACATTTCATTGTTGCCTTGGTGTGAACGCATGACCGTCGTTCGCTTGCCGCAACTGAAGTGTTGCGCTGCCAATCACATGAACGACGTCCGATTCCCTGGTTGGGGAAGGATACTCAAGAGACCATTCTGCAATGAGAAATAAATAAAATAAATAAATAAATAGGAGTAGCACGTCACGCGTGCACACGCCTAGATTCGCTTGCCTTCATTCCCGGCATAGGGTAAGAGGTCAATTTTCAAGCGAAGCTTGCACTGACCGACCTGTTAAACTAGCGATAGTGGTGCTTCAAGAAACCCCCCTCAGCAACAAACCCTCCTCACCCGCAGCTGGCGCTCATCAAACAAATAATAAATTCAACGAAATAAATCTGCTTCTGGTGCTGGGGTTAGTACCCAGCTCCCGCCATTTGAAAGCAAGTGCCTTGACCATTAGAATACAGCATAGGTCCGTTTAAAGCAAGATGAACTGAAGCATACGGATGCGGCATGCGAAGATGCAGAAAACAACTGGGAAGCAGTAGACTTGCTTTGGGGCGCTTCATTGAAATATTTCGCGTTGGCGGATTAAAAGCGATCTGCTGGAAGACGCGTAAAGTCGATATTAGGAATTGCAGAATTGAGGAAAATTCCGACTTCGAAAAAATTGAATTCCTTACCAGCGTTCTCGTCATCACGTGATGGTCCTTTCGTTTGGCCGTTCTAGAGGCTGACGACCTTGAAGAACACATGAAAGGCGCCACGACGATTGATCGCGAAAACAGCGTTCCGCGTACTGCCGGCACCTATAATTAAACTGAATGCTTACGCTAGGAGGAAGCATCGCGCAATGCGAAGAAAGAAAGAAAGAAAGAAAAAGAAAGAACGAAAGAAAGAAAGAAAGAAAGAAAGAAAGAAGGAAAGAAAGAAAGAATGAAAGAAAGAAAGGAAGAAAGAAAGAAGAGGCACCACATCAGGCACGCATTCACCAAGCTTCGCTTCTTCCCAATGGCCCATAGGGCAAGGGTTCCTGATTTATTTTTTATCTCAAGCCTTCCCTCTCGCTTTCAATTTGGAATGACCCCGAATTAGGTTGTAATATGTGGGCTAAGGCTCACAGAAAGAACACAAGGTAGGCGGATCCGCAACGCAATCTTCGCCGTTCTGCACATCAACTCCACTTGCCGTTTATTTACGCCAACTGCTCTGAGTAAGCAACAGCTCACGGGCGCGAGCGGACAGCGTTTGTGGGGGTAATCCAATCATTGTTGCTGCGCCTGCCCTTAACAATCTAGAACTTTACTTAAGGCTCTTCGTTTCTTGCGGAAGACAACTGGGTTCCTTGCCATAGTTTACAGTACTTTCATATAGGGTGCATAAATTCAGAAAAACATTTTGTAAGAAACTTGCGCCAAACCTCCCACTTAAACTGAAGACCTGACAGTTGTCGCTCCGTTCATTTGGCACCATTGACGGTTGGCGAAGCGCCACGGCGCGATTTCTACCTCTATACAGGATAGCTTCCTGTTCTTCCACAGTAGAACACGCAGTGCTGTCAATCGACCACCGTTTTAGTAAAGAAATAAATAGGAAAACGCTTACTGATAAGCGTACTATCTAATTACATACACAGCGGGACGGCTTACCGCAGTCCCGTATTAGAGTTATTAGAGTTTTAAATGAAATAGCGTAAGCTTCGCAAGGTTGACTGCCAAGACAGGACAGCGTGAAAACGGACGAAGACAGGCGCTGCCTTCGCCGGCTGTCACTCTGTCCTTATCTTCTGTTTTGTATGTTGGATGCTGAAAACAGACTAAATGCTTTACCATTTGTTTTATAGCTGGTGACAACTTTCTACGGCAGCACAACCAACTCTGCCGAGCCGAAGCGTGCACGTTTCACTGCGCATCGGCATGTAGTCCTCGAAAGTAATTCATTCTAGATTACGTAGCATAAAGGAAAACCTAATAGCTGTTTCTTTCCCTTTAAATGCGAAGCATTTCTTAGCGAACCTCAGGCACTTTGGCCGTTTCTATCTATCTATCTATCTATCTATCTATCTATCTATCATCTATCTATCTATCTATCTATCTATCTATCTATCTATCTATCTATCTATCTATCTATCTATCTATCTATCTATCTATCTATCTATCTAGCCGACTACGTCTGGGCACTCTCCGGGTCGTCTTTATAACTTGTAGTATACCAAAATTGGCATAGCAGGGGATCAGTGTATGACGCACACTATCCACTGATCATGACATGAATAGCGCAAAATACCTGTCGCGCACGTCATGAAACCCTTTCTCCAGTCAGGTGTGGCACATACCCGGATACCAGAGTTCATGTTTTGCGGGTATGTGCCGCATGTGATACAGAGAGAGAGAGAAAGAAGGAATGTAGGAAAGGCAAGGAGGTTAACTAGACAATGCGTCCAGTTTGCTACCCTACACATTCGGAGGGGAAATAGAGGAGTAAAAGAGGAGAGGAGAGGATAGACACATGTCACATCACACACACAGTGCCGAGTTTCACAGGCGGCCGCTCAGAAGCTTCTTTTCAAGTACCGCAGGAGGGCTCGTGTGGCTTTCTGGGCTGATATGCTGCGCGACCAGGCTCCTAAGATCTTTGTGTCATTAAAGGGCCGGTCATCCAGTCTATTTAAGGCACACTGGAGAGTCCGGCGATCTCATCAAATTGGACACAGTGGCACAAGAGATGTTCAATAGTCTCTATACAAATGCAGCTTTCGCACATGGATGATTCTGCGATGCCAATGCGATGGCTGAATGAGTTAGTAAACGCTACACCGATCCACAACCGGCACAGCATTGTAGCGTCACGTCGAGAAATCTTGGATGGCAGTTGTAGCTGGGAGTAATGATTCAAGGTTCTAGGGCGAGGATTGGAGTTAAGCGGAGAATTCCAGTGCGCAAGCGTGGCACTATGCGCGATGTGACGCCGTTCTCTATGGTATGGACATATGGAGGGTATGGACAGTCATGTGATACAGAGTCTCAACCAACACAGTAACCGCGAACGCACACACATTGACACGCGAGGAAAGTGATAAAAATAATTGTTGGGGTTTTATGCCCCGAAACCACGATATGATTACGATACACAGTAACGAGGGGCTCCGGAAAATTCTGACCATCTGGCGTTCTTAACGTGTACCGAGATCGCACAGTACACGGGAATATAGCACGTTGCCTTCATGGAAATTCGACCCGCCGCGGCTGAGATCTAACCCGCGACCATTGGGTGACTAGCCGAGCACCGTAACCGCTATACCACCGCACCGTACGCAAGGAAAGGGAGGAAGCTGAAGACAGAACAGCCCTAGAAAACGCTCGACTACCGTCCTCTCGTCCACGTGGTCCGCAACATGGACCACGCGGATAACACAAAACACTGGATTAATGTTTCCTACAATAAACCTGTCGAGAGCAACCAGGCCTCTCATCATTACCGATGACTTCAACATTGCTTTTGATCGCAAGATTCAACATTGCATTTCATCGTAAGAGGCATCCAGGATTTTCACCAGTTGTACTAAACATCGCACTTTACTGCACTTAGACCCCTCGTAGCCGCGATCATGAACGGATCCGAATAACAAGTCCGGTCCAGCTGCTGGGGCTCACTGAGCACGGTGATGATGACCTTGTTCAAGAACTGTCCAGAACCTCTGGCACTTATTCACACGGCTTCGTGCGTGCGTGTGTTCGTTCTCGGTGTGTGCGTGCGTTCTTCGTCATAACGGACAAGTATAAGCATAACAACTGTAAAAACTGCAACTGTGACTGTAACGTACGCGCAGTGCGCCTGCACGTGCTACTCGGCTGTGTAGATATTGTCACGTAGGCAACAACGATGCAATGTTCGTTCAGAAAATGAGGTTTATTGGAGCGAACTTGCGCTCCGCAGTCAACTCAAAGGAAAAACGAACGCGGCGAAGAAATAGCCAACAAAATGGCAACGTACGCAGGCGAGCGTCGGCGGGAGAGCGCGCCGCGGCGTTTCTGCTGCGAGCCTTTTGTGTCTCGGCGTTATTCCTTTTTGATGCCATCGAATTACAGCGATAAGCGAAGCACTCGCCCTATCAATCAGATACCCTGGGTGCGCTACAAAAGAGAGGGCGAGAGTGGAAACACGGGCTTCGCTTCGAACACAGATAAGAACTCCGGCTGCCAACCGCTGGCAACTTATAAGCAAAAGAACAAACCAGAAGGCGCTGCTCGCGGCATTGCCCCCCCTCTAAGAGGCATCGACCCGATGCTAATAATGAAATGGTAGTACAAAAAAAAAAGAGTCTGTCATCTCGCGTAGTATGGTTGAGACGGACCACGTGAACGACTTCGGGTCGCGTGCGTCGTCGTGATGTGCCGGAGTCACCGTCGGGGACAACCTCGTAGATTAGTTGGCCAAGACGTCGTTGAATATGTAGGGTCCGAAATATCGTCGCAAGAGCTTCTCACTGAGTCCGCGACGTCGGATTGGAGTCCAAACCACACAAGATCACCAGGGTGATAATCGGCGTCCCGGCGTCGGAGGTTGTAGCGTCCCGCGTCAACTAGGTGCTGGTCCGTTATACGCACTCGAGCAAGCTGGCGGGCTTCCTCCGCACGTTGCAGGTACCCTGGACGTCGGCGTTGACGTCGTCGTCTTCTAGATGCGGTAGCATGGCGTCGAGCATCGTCGTAGGCCGTCTTCCGTAGACCAGCTCGAATGGAGTCATCCGCGTAGTTTCTTGGATAGCTGTGTTGTACGCGAAAGTGACATATGGGAGAACTGCGTCCCACGTCTTATGTTCAACGTCGACGTACATAGACAGCTTATCCGCGATCGTCTTGTTGTGGCGTTCGGTGAGTCCGTTCGTATGGGGGTGGAACGCCGTGGTCTTCCGGTGATCCGTGCTACTGTAGCGCAAGACGCCTTGCATAAGCTCTGCAGTGAATGCCGTCCCGCGGTCCGTGCTTAGGACTTCAGGGGCTCCATGTCGCAGCACCACTTCGTGGATGATACATTTGGTGACTTCTTCTGCAGTCCCTCTGGGGAGTGCGGCGGTCTCTGCCTAGCGTGTCATGTAGTCCGTGGCTACGACAATCCACTTGTTCGCGGCTCGTGACGTGGGGAACGAAACAAGAAGGTCCATATCGATCTGTTGGAAGGGCCTCGATGATACAGCGATCGGCTGCAGAAGTCCGGCGGGTCTAGTCGATGGCGACTTCCGGCGCTGGAAGTCATGGCAGCTCCTGACGTAGAGCGTAACTTCGGATGTGAGACGGGGCCAGTAGTACTTTGTCTTGATATTTCCGAGCGTGCATGCTGTGCCGAGGTGCCTTGATGCTGGTTCGTCGTGGCACGATTGCAAGATTTCGTCGCGAAGGACAGCGGGGATGACCAGAAGGTACTTCGTTCTCGTTGTACGGTCGAAGTTCTTCACGAGCACCGATTTTTTCATGCATATGCAGCGGAGTTGCGTTTAAAAGCCCTTGGCACGGCGCCGTTGCGTCCTTAGAGATGGTCGATCATGACGCGCAATTCGGGGTCGGCACGCTGCTGGGTGGTTAGGTCACTTTCCGTCATGATGTCGGAGAACGCGGTGTCTTCATCGGAGTCCTGTGGCGGTGAGTCGACTGGAGCGCGTGATAGGCAGTCAGCGTCCGACTATTTATTACCGGTTTTGTAAACGATGGTGACGTCGTATTCTTGCAGGCGAAGGTTCCATCGCCCCAGTCGGTCAGAAGGATCCTTCAAATTTGCGAGCCAACACAGTGCATGGTGGTCCGTTACCGCCTTAAACGGCCTGCCGTAGACGTGTACTGCCGAAACGTTGAAATGGCCCATATGGCAAGACACTCTTTTTTTCCGAGGCTGAGTAGTTCGTTTCTACTTTCGACAGGCCGCGGCTGGCGTAAGCAATTAAGTTTTCGCAGCCGTTCTGCTTTTGGACTAGGACATCACCCAAGCCGACGTCACTTGGGTCTGTGTGCATTTCTCTTCCGGCGGATTTTCTAAAATGTGCAAGCACAGGCGGGCGCTGTAGACGGTTTTGCTGTTCACAAAACGCGTTCTGCTGCGAAGTTTTCGACGATGCGTCGGTAGTACGCGTACAGTCCGAGGAATCTTCGTACGCCTTTATGGTCCTTCGGCCTTCGAAAGTTGGCTATGGCTGTAGTTTTCGCGGGGTAAGGTAGCACTCTCTCGGCGTTGACGACGTGGCGAAGAACCTTCAGCTGCTCGTACGCGAAGCGGCAGTTCTCAGTTTTCAGCGCTAACTCCCACGTAAGGATGGCTTCGAGCACAGACTCTAACCGCGCGAAGTGTTCGTCGAAATTCCGGGAAAATACGACGACTTCGTCGAGGTAGACGAGGCAGGTGTGCCCCTTTATACTGGCTAGTACAGTATCCATGACTCTTTGAAATGTTGCTGGCGCTGTGCACAGTCCAGACGGCATTACCTTGACCTCATAGAGTCCGTTCGGCGTTATGAACGCTGTCTTCTCACGGTCCCTTTCGTCAACATCAATTTGCCATTACCCAGTTGTCAGGTCCATGGAAGAAAAATATTTGGCATGGCAAAAATGGTCCAGGGCGTCGTCGATTAGTGGGAGTGGGTATACGTCTTTTTTTGTGATTTTGGTCAGTCGCCAGCAGTCGACGCAGAACCTCATTGTGCCGTCTTTTTTCTTCACGAGTACAACTGGGGCAGCCCAGGGGCTTTTCGATGGTTGCATGATGTCGTCGGCGAGCATGTGTTCAACTTATGCCCGGATCGCTTTGCGCTCGTGCGCAGACAGCCGATAAAGTGACTATCGCGAAGCTGGCGCCGTCTTCAGTGATTATCCGGTGCATTGTAAGGGGTGTCTGGCGTAATTTCGAAGTCGACGTGAAACACTCGCAGTAGCGGCGCAGCAAAGCCCTTAGCCTTTTCTTTTTTCTTTGCGGTAGAGCTGGATTCACGTCGTAGAAGTATGCAAACTTGACGGCGTCGTCCGATTCGCGTTGAAAGTCGGCGAAGGCGATCACGTCACTTTCTTCTTGAACTTCCTCGAGGAACGCAATAGAAGCGCCCCTGTTTAGGTGCTGATATTCCTTGGTGAAATTATTGATCAGCACGCGATATTCCTTGCTTCAAACACACAGTACCTGTTGCGACGGAGACACCGCGGTCCAGAAGCAAGCTGTGGTCGTTCTCCACGATTGCGTCGCTCTCCGGAGCACCATCCTGAGAGTAGACGGCGATGATCAGGCTTGCACGAGGGGGCACGGTGACGTGGTCATCGGCAATCCTTAGAGAAGTACGTCGTTTGGTGCTTTGTTCCGGCGTCACGGCGTGCTTGGCGCAGAAACTCATCGAATTGGTCTGCAAATCAATAATGGCACCGCTGTCGGTCAAAAAGTCCATGCCCAGGATTACGTCCCCCGAGCAGTTAGGCACTACGCATTAGGCACTACGCATTAGGCACTACTAGGCACTATGCATTAGCTCGCGCTCGTCCTGTGTGCGTTCTTTTCGTACGTCCTTTGGACTCGAGCGATGCGCTAGCAATTTCGAGCTGCTTTCCGTTCTTCGCGTTACATTACAATTTAGTGCTATCGCAATCATTGCTTCGCCGTTGCGGCGAAACTGTGACTTTTTTTTTAGTTTCGACGCGAATGGTCCGCTCATGGCTAAATAGTCGGCGCCCATGTCGATTGGTGCGACAACGTCAAGGCCGTCGATGCACAGCTGTACGCCAGAAGTAGTCGTTTTCGAGTTTCAGGTTTGACGGGGCGTCGTATCTCGGCTGGTTCGCGTTGATGGTCGGCGGCAAGACGTCGTTGTCGTCTTGTTAACTGCGGGCTTGGTTACGTCGGGTAGGCGCCACGCCCTGAGGCTATCGTCGCGCTTGGGGATCACGTCGGCGTTAGATCGGAGCGTCGGACTGTGGGTACGTCGTGAATCTTGCTCTTTGATGCGGCGGTGCGTCGTTAGAGGGTTTTCGTTTTTTCGCCATAGTGCAACTTCACCTCCCGAAGCTGCTACTTTTATTTCTCCTTCCTGGGCTGGGCGACCTTCCGTGTGCGAAGTCATGGCTCATTGATCCATAAGGATGGGGCGACGGTGAACAGCTGAAGCGTCCTTGTCCACGGCTAGTGTGAGCCAGGTACTCGTCGATATCGCTAGGTGGTTGGGCGGACAATGGGCGCTGTGCATCGACGGAGAAAACTCACAGGCAGTGTTGTCTGTAGGAGCAGCGACGGCAGATGTGCCCGGCTTATCCGCAGTGGTAACACAGCGGACGATGGTCGGTGGTTCGCCACACGTCGGTCTTCCTTGGCGTCGCGTGTTCTATCACAGGTCGTCGGGCAGGCGACGAAGAACGGCGGTATGGAGGCTCGTGGTGACGAGTTACGAGCGGGCGATGGGCGCTAATAGCCGTGCCGTAGGCTATAGCCCGCAGCTCATGGGGTGGTTTGGGCAGCGTAGAAGTCCCCAGTGCTTGTTGCACCTCTTCACGGATCACGTCGCTTAGGGAAGTGACTTGGGGTTGCAGCGCCCTTGGGAGAAGTTTACGCAGCTCCTCCCCTACTACTGCGCGGATGGTCTAGCGCAGTGTATCCTTCGGAATCTGGGTACCGTCAACGTAGTTCAGGTTGGCCGTGTCAACGCAGCGACGGTTATACTGCTTGGCAGGCATTTAGGCATTTGGAGGGCCTTCTCAATCGTACTGGCTTCAGCCAAGAACTCAGCAACGGTTTGGATGGACTACAGACACGCCCAGCAAACAGTTCTTCCTCGACGCTACGCATTAAGAGGCGTAGCTTCTTTTCTTCGGCCATTTCAGGGTCAGCTGGCCTGAAGAACCTTTTCATCTCTTCGACGAACACAACTACACTTTCGTTGGTGTGTTGCATGCGCGTCTCCAGCAAGACCTCAGACCCCTCCTTCCGCACAACGTGGTGAACGCCGCTAAAAATTACGTCCTAAATCCCTGCCAGGACTCTATGGAGCTCGCATGGTTTTCGAACCAAGTCTGAGCTGAGTCCGCAAGGTAGAAAAACATGTGCCTCAGTGTCTCCTCGTAGTTCCAGCGGTTGAACAGCTTGACCCGTTCAACTTGCTAAGACCAATCTTCGGGGTCTTCCGACCCATGAAATGGGGGCAGCTCCCTCGGTTGCTGAGAACTATGGGAGGACTGGTGTGTTGGTCATGGCGGCAGCGTTGTTCATGGCTGTGGCCACGAAGTCTTCTTTCTTCACTTTCCCCGGAATCAGCCCGAACGCCGGCTGAAGAGCTTGCTGTGGGCTACTGGTACGAGTTGAACTTGCCTGACGACTTGCAGAGGGTTTAGGGGTCATGTAGCCCGCACCTCCACAAGATGTCACGTAGCCAAGAACGATGCAATGTTCCTTCAGAAATGAATGCGATAGCAGTGAATGCGATAGCAATAAATTGTAATGTAACGCGAAGAACGGCAAGCAGCTCGAAATTGCCAGCGCGTCGATCGAGCCCAAAGGACGCACGAAAAGAACGCACACAGGACGAGCGCGAACTAATGCGTCACAGCGCGACACTTGAAGCGCACTGCTCAAACATAAAGCAGGACGCACGAAACGAACGAACAGGTACACACAAGACGAGCGCGAACTAATTGTCACAGTTGTTACTTATTTCCGTTTGAACAGCGCGCTCCTTTCGCAAACGCGGCCGCTGCAGCGAGCGAAGCGAAGCACCCCACCGGCCGCCCCTTCTTTCCTCAAGCTAAGCGCACGAAAGCGACCACGCCCTGTAGAGCGAAGAGCAATGGCGTTCGGCGACGAAGCGTGCCACACTCGCGCACGTCGTGCCATCTATGTGGCCACTAAGAAAGCATGCTGCATTTCATGGTGTATATAAGTAGCTCGCCGTTAGCAGGCTGAAAGACGGTGCTGTCGTGGCCTAACGTCTACCGCGGCGGGCTGCAAAGCGAGAGATCGCCCATTCGATTCCGCGCGTCGGAAAGAATTTCTGAATTCTTTTTCTTTATGGCATTTCTATATATATACATACTTATACATATACGTGAATGACGGCGACGGGGACGGACATTTTCCATCTGAGACAGTCCATATAATTGCTATCGCAATAAAAGCGAGGTTTATTGGAGTGATCTCGTGCTCAGCAGTAAACTCAAGGAAAATGAAAGCGGCGAAGAAGCAGCCAACAAAACGACGACGTACACAGGCGAGCGTCGGCGGGAAAAGAATGCCGTGACGAGTAGTACAGCAGGAGGCCGCTTTACTTCTGCGTATTACATGCATTCGTTTGTGATCTTAAATTCAGTGACGGTTATGGACATCTCTCAAAATTGAGATTTTCGCCTATTTCTCGCTGCTTTGCCTCTGCGTCAAAGCCGCCTATCTAAAGCTTGACTGGTTATACTTTTGAAGCTCAAAGACAAGGAGAATAGGTCGCCTTTCAATGAGTGGACCAACATGAGCGGCTCACAGTGCTTGCCTTTGACAATGCAGGGCTTACCCTGTAGACATACTTGTTGCCTTTGGATACATAGCCTATGGTGACTACGGGAAGAAGGACTGTCGCATGGTGCCTCCAATCCTGCACTCTACAGAGCCACTCGAGCCTTTTCTTTTGAGCGATGCATACCCAGTCCGTCTGGTAAGCTAATCTACCATCTTCTTTCTTCTACAGGAGTACATCCGCGACTACAACGTAGTAATAGGCCAGAAGTTTGTAGCTATGTGTTATGATGGACTTTTTGCTATCATCCACCACTGATTCCGCCTAATCACACTGATAAGGTGGACGCACAGTCACACTGAGCCTTGGCGAAGCGCTAAAAGGCATTATGTATCTAAAAGGGCATCCCTACAAAATGCCGACCCTTCCAAAAGAAATGACAAAACTTGAAGCAGTTACTACGACATTCCTCGGTGATAAAGTAGATGCCAAATGCGTCATGCTCGGGCATCATTCGAATACAGCCGACCATAAAGCCAAGGGAAGCAGCCAGCTTACTCGGTTTTCTCATTGACGTTCGCACATGATAACAAAAACAGACGTGAAACTGCAGCAGAAATAAACTTGCCACTCGTAAGACCTAGACCTACATCCTTCGCATTTATACGTGTGGGTTTCTCCACCACTTGAGTAAATTCGGCTGCTGTTTTCAGGCGCATATTCTTTATTCATGTTTGTGGGAAATTAGTGGTAATGCTACAGCGTCACTCTTGGTCGCGGTCGCGGATGAGGTGAATTCTTTTTACCAGTACCGCGTTCACACACAACTCCCTGGTCGGCGCGTGCTCACTTCAGGAAACCCCAATTTCAAGGCGCCTGCCCAGTGGTGTACTGTACACCCCGGAATAGTGACAAATACGCCGCCTCTTCGTCTGTGGTTGGCCGTCAGGGCTAGTGCGATTCGACCTCCGTGATTCACTCAAAGCGGCGGCATAAAGAAATTTGCCTTTACTTTGCTTTCGACTATCCAAAGCTCCATCAATTGGTAAGCTCGCCATGCCTTCATGGTCTTTCCAGCTCAGCAGGTTTATCTGCTTGAGCACTGCACTTGTTTTTGCGACCTTAGCAGTTCTGTGGAGCTACGAAGACTGCAAAAGAGCTCCCTCAATACTTGTTACTCAATGTTGACTTGTACGACGCACCTTGCTTCACCCCAGGTCAGAGTGATATCGGCCCTGGCGAATCTGAAGAAAGAGTGGACAAATACAACTGCGCTCGCCGTGTCAGTCGGTATGGGTGGCCGGTGGTACGTACCTATGTACCCGGACAATAATGTAAGCATTCCTGGGAATTACTCTCTTGGGCATCACTGCAAGAAGGCCTCGCGAGGAGATGCTCCCCCGCGAGATCAGATCTCAAGTATCGAAGAAGTAAGGGAACACTTCAATTTCATTTTATTCGAAGAAAAAAGAACTTATGTCTTATGTACAGGCATACTATAACTTTGTTACTACAAAGGTCTAACGGATTTGAACGTTGGTGCAAAGAAAACTAATTTCCATTGACAACACGTAAGCTTTCCCTAAAGAGGTGTGTGAAACGCAGCACATTTTATTGCGTTAGAAGCATGATGTTATCTCTTTAACATTCTAAGTGTAAATACTGAAACACCTCGATTCCAGTAAAGGCAGGGACGCCTCTGATAATACGGTGAAATTCTACATGTGCCCTATATAAATCAGATTTTTTCAATTGTTAACGCGCCATTTTGAAGTTATATCGATTTCGGTGGCGATTGCGTTTCATGAACGTGAGCGTGAGGATTATTCTTTTAAGGTTTTGTTGAATAAATATGTTGCTGAGAGATTGGAATTCGCATGTTTATTTCACACTGCGTTTTAGCGGATCGCCTTGTTGTGAGCCTGTTCTCTAGGAGGCAAACAATCTGGAAGAATACGTCATTAGGGCAAGAAAATAACGATGTAAGTTATAAATATGAAGTAATTGTTGTGCTTGGGCTGATCACACTAATATTAGTTCAGAAAATTGTGAAAAAAGGAAATCCTAGTTAATATGAGTGAAGTGGATTTCATAAGTTTGATTAACGACGCATCACCTGCGTACACAGAGGAGACCGGAACAGTTGTTTCGGCATTGCGCATCTGGACAAGCTTTGAGCTGGCTTTGGAAGATAGAGTGAATGAATCTAACGCAGAAATGGAGAAGGGGGGGGGGGCGATGGACGTCACGTAGGCTTTGCGGTTACCTGTTATGATGTAACGCGTAGCCTTGCAACGTTTATTACCGCAAAAATTGGAGCAGTTCGAAATACTGCCGTTAGGGACCCCTGAAAGTGCTTAAAACTGGTTAGTACAGCACAAAGTACTGCAGAGACTGCTGAAAGCCAGTAGCGGCAATATTCCTGCCGACAGAGGTCAAGGTATTCAAATGCTGTAGAAGTACACGAGTTTGCGGCACAAGTTTTGACATACCTTTAACTATTACAACAGTTGGAAACAAACATACGTACAGAGGTCACGTTGGTTCTTTTTTTTTTTGTATGCTCATCTGTGTATGCTGCTTCATTTACTTCTAATAACAACCGTATTTCATGTTTGCTTTCTTCTGGAAGTTAAGAAATCTTTGAAATGCGGAGAAAACTAACAGCGTACGTCGTCTTCTGGGCTCTTTATGCCTAACTATAAGTATAGCATAAATACTGGACACAGAAATATTTCAGTCGCAGAAATGCGGATTCCGAACTGAAACGCTATTAAACGTACACAGAGCGCCCTTCGTATAAGTTGTCGTCCCCTTATTTCGCGGTGTGCGAAAGCTCCATGAATATCACTAGAAAAGGGGACGTGGTAAAATAACAGATAAAAATAACCAACGCTGACTATCTTCTTGGCGCAATGATATATGAAGCCCATACGTTCCTTTCCAATGGTGTAAGCTACGTTTGTAGGGAAAAAAATTCTAAATACGTCATATCTTATTTTTTGTTTATTGTTTGTCCTCAGACCATCCTACTGCATTACGCTTGTGTGAACTTAAGTGTCGCAATAAATAAATAAAGTAATTAAAGGTACTAAACCAAGTAATCTTGAGCTAGTGATAGTAGTAGAGAAAGCCATTGCCGATCTGCATAACAGGGCGTCCTTACGGCCTCAAGCACCGTCCAACAGCGCGAAATGACGAAACACAATGAGCGACAAAAGGAAAGAGACTTGCTCTTCGTTTCTAATCAGTTCACGCTGTTTCAATTGTTCCGGTCTCTCATCTACCACAAGTTGCCACCTGAGGGTGTAGCCCGGAGATGGCGAAATTGTTGTATGCTGATATTTTCTTTCGCCCTTAAAGCCATATTCTACCTTTTCCCTCCGATGAGATCACATATGTAATTCTGCTGATTACAAAGGCGTGAACTAGTTTGCGCAGGTCCTTCTCCTTACCCCTTGTCTCCCGTTGGTTATTCTTCTGATGGCCACAAAAGCCTTAGCGAAGCGGAACAGCTTAGATGGAGACAACTCCAAACCAATACTCTCCCGAATCCGGTCAGGATGTACCACATCAGCCTAAGCGAATTCAAGCTCGACTGCTGAAAATGTGTGGAGAGAGCCACGATGAGGCATATCTTTTGGGTCTGCCCGGCAGACCTTTCACGTAAAGAACTCGAGAAGTGTGTAGGCTCACGAGAGTGCGAGATACTACTGGACAGCTCTGCTCCAGACGCGCAAGTCCGGGTCACAGCAAGAGCCCGAGAGGTCCCCTTCAGAACCGGCTGAGGGCCACCTGATGGACTCGCAGAACACACCACTCCCAGTACCGATATGAAAGTTTTTTACCATTTCGCCCTTCCATGCCCTCGTTTTGAAGAGAAAGACGAGGCAATATTTGGCGTAGGGTATTGTGCTATGAACACATTCCTCGCTACGCATTCACTACGGGCATTGTTCACATATCTCAGGTCAAAGCTCGTTTTTTTTCAAGAGTGAACCCACGTTCTCGTGCAGCGCTCGTAATAACTGTGGAAGATAATTTCAGCGTGTCAACTTTCAGAAATGTCTTAAAGACAATGCATTCATTAGTTCTAACTAGAAGTCACTTTATATTGCTTATTCGCTTTCACCTATCAATAACGTCGTTCTTTTCCTACAGGGCTGTGAAGAACCGAACTACAATCAAACTTTCAGCTTCGACAGCACCTTCGAGGCTATGTTTGCGTATGACAAGTCGGACCACATGTTGTTCACCTACGACAGCGCCGACTCATTTCGCCTCAAGGTGAGAAGGCCCGCTGCTGAATTGGTGTGAACAGGTCAGGTGTTTTGCTATGTCGCTTGTTCAAGAAATGTTTATTTACATGTCTTTTGTAAAGTGAAATCTCTGGCTAGTGCCTGTTCGCGCTCATACAGAACGTAATGTGCGGTCATGTAGGTGCGCTTTGTCTTGTAAGTTCAAATGCGATGACAACGTAAGGAAATAGACGCATGCGCGTGCGCACAGACGCACTCGTAAATGGCTTGAAGGATGAGAAGTTGGCACACGTTTTTACCAATAATGAAGACAAAAAAAAGGGATACGTAAAGGAAATAGACAGAACCTACGTTTTCCTCCGCACTAATGTCTTCAGTGAAGGGGGAAACTTAGTTGTATTTTAATATCTATGCTAAGAGTAATAGAACCGGAATAGCTCGCATTCATATTCATTCATTATTATAGCGGCGCCTAATTGGGGCACTGAGCCCTTTTTTTGGCTCATCGCAATACATGGGACACAAAAATTGGCAATGTACATTCTCGTTTCTTAGCGCAGTGATGAATATAGCACCAGATCTTGTGAGAAAATTTCTCTTTAAGTTTTAGACAATATTGTAGAAAAATGGGTAGATATATCAAACCAGTTATATATTCTAAAAACTAATCTATACCGGCAGAAGAGTGCCCCCCATACACCCACCCCATTGAAATGCTAGTCGACGAAAACTTCAAAGGTGTCTCATATATTTTAGCAACGAGCGATGCTGCAGGCTTGTTGTCAGAAGATTAGCAGCCCATTTGTTAGCAACTTTCAGAAAATATCAACGCTGAGACACCCGATTTCAGCAAGCTTCCGAAGATAGGCATAGGCAGACTGTTAGTTGAGCTAGTTGGTGCTTCATGCTTGACCACCGCTACGCGCAAAAGGTTTGGGCGAACGGACCAAGAGAGCGTGTCCGTGTCTTTTCGTCCTTGCGCTTAACGTGGTCAAGCGCATGCAGGTGGCACTGCATGACAAAAAAAAAAAACAGATGGAGCACAACATGAGACATACCGTGTCGAAGGAATTACACACACTGCGGGCAATGCCAGATTTCTGCCATACAAAAGACATATCCAGGTGAAAACGTCCAACTGATTTATTCTGCGTTTAACTGTGGCAGACTTCAGGAGGTTCCTAATGCAAAGCAACCAATTAGCATTAGGATTCAAATAGTCGCAGTAGCAAATGAAGTGACTTGCACAACTGTTAGCAACTAATTCGTATTTCTTGGTACGTTTATACGTTTCCAGTATTTCATTATTATTAAACATGAATCTGCACACCCAGGAACTGCGCATCTATCATACACTCTACGAGGTTGGAATAAACACAGCAAAATTCACAAGATGTTGACGAGTAAACAAACAAGTCGTGCGCCAGAATCCAGCAGGTGAATGGTGCACGTGACATCGAGCATGCGCGGTGAGATCATTGTTTCACAGGGCGCGGCCGTCAGTAATGCTCCAGCTTGCCAGTTTCGTTTTCCCATGCTTTGAGAGCTTGAATTCATCATACCAGAGTCTCGTGGCTACCCACACTTTCCCGGATGCAAAAAGCTCATACGTGTTTTGCAGAGAGCTGGTTCAATTTTCCAGTTGCTATGAGCCCATGGAACTTTGCTGCGGGGATTTTGTTTTCTAGCAAAGTATTCCGGTGCATCACCATGCAGTTAAATTTATAAAAGTCGCTGACTGGATGTTTCCAGCGGTGGTGCCACTTTATTGATTTGAAAGCTATTTTTAGATGTTACTTGATATGTCAGCGCTTTTCTTTTATTTGCATGAGACTCAGCCGAAGTTTGTGTTTCCTTCTGTCTCTCTCTCCCCGTCATTTTGGCTCTTTGTGCCAGTACGTATATTACAAAGAACAGCCTGACATATTTAATAGAACTTTTCAAATTGATTATACTGATATGTCGATTGTGTTTATAATACTATCAAATACGTGTCCGCTTCAGCTTTCTTTTCTTTCGAATATTATTAATTTGTGGGGTTTTACGTGTCAAAACTACGATATGATGAGGAGGCACGCCACAGTAAAGGGCTCCAGAAGTTTCGGCCATCTGGTGTTCTTTAACGTGCACTGACATCGCAAATTACTCGGGCCTCTGGTATTTCGCCATCATCGATCGAAATGCGGGCAAATCGGCAGGGATAGAACCTGAGATTTTCAGGTCGAGCACCGTAACCACTGTACCATCGCGGCGGACAAAACTTTTGTTTCTATTCGCTCTGTAGGTTGTTTATCATTCCAATACCTCTTTGGCGGCGTCATATTACGTCTTATACCTGTGACACGGTCTACCTACATTCGACGTTGTAAATAAGGGGGAAAAAACGCTTTTCTTTGCGTTTGATTTCTGTATGTCCGCTGCTGTGCGTGCGACGGGAGTCGAGTCAATCTCATGTAAAGCAGCTCTTTTGCCAACCTATTTTCGCCATGTCGCATACATGTCAGACATAAATAAACAAATTGATTGATTGATTGAGTGATTGATTGATTGATTGATTGATTGATTGATTGATTGATTGATTGATTGATTGATTGATTGATTGATTGATTGATTGATTGATTGATTGATTGATTGATTGATTGATTGATTGATTGATTGATTGATATACCGTGTGTCAATAACGCACATATTTTCTTTCCTACAGCTGTGCGAGACCAAGAAAAATGTCACTGATCTGCACTATAACATCGTAGCCGACGATATTCAGTACGACGACATCGACGACTCGTGCGGCTATGGCGTATATTCCCGACTGCACATTTTGAACAGACTCGCCGCATTTCTCGGGAAAAATTACACTTCGCCCGATCAAGACAGAGACTGCAAATCGGTCACATAGGATAATATTGGACAGTATATCCTTGTTTTGTTTTCGCACGATCTTTAATTTTTCATCAAATATAGCGTCAGTGTACGGGTATTACCGTTTATTTCACCGTTATGATTATTGTACTTCATTTCGCGGTAATAAGGTCACCGTTATTTGCAATATAAACCTCCCGCTGGTAATTGTAATGAAAACCAGCAGATAATGAAATTAAAGCAGCTATAGGGGACCTTAACCGTACTGTTTTGAAGTGTATTATAGTAAATTTGATATCGATGTGAAGGAAGTAAAGTGGACGAAAAGACAACTTGCCGCCGGCAGGTGCCGAACCTGCAACCTGCAACCGCCACTGGATCTGAATTCGTAGAGCGTGGGGCGCGTTATTCGAAGGTTGCAAGTCCGGTCCCTGCTGGCGGCAAGTTGTCTTTTCGTCCAGTTTACTTCCTTCACATCGATATCACAATTTACTATAATACACTTAAAAGCAGTACAATTAACGTCCCCTCTACCCTCCTTGGTTTCATTATCTGCTAGTTTTCATTAAGGTTGTGTCAAAAAAAGAAACGATATCTCAAAATTCCCTGCTTCTTTGCTGCTGCTGTGTCTCAAAGGATTCCGGCCGACGGCTAGGGGCGACGGGCAATGCCTGACGTCGTTGAGTGATTTTAAAAATAAGGTTTTTTTCTCTCTCTCTCATTATACTGCTAACCGCCGTTTTATGGATTGTATACAGTCGGAATCACACTTGTCTATAGTGGGCAGTCGGCCGCTTGAGCCGCCGTTTTTTTATAAAAATTTGCAGAGACCGACGCCGTGATGATACAAAACATAGTCATACCGCATGCCATGTCCTTGTGTTATAACTAAACCATGAACGGAAGCTTGCATACCTAACGCGAGGAAGCAGCTGAGGACGGCGCCAGCGACCACAGCCACGCGCTCGACCACTCTAGACAAGTGTGATTCCCACTGTACTTCGTTAAATAAACTTGAGTATACGGTCACTAATTTCTCAAACTTCCTTTAACATTATGATGTTTCCTGCCTGTTCGATAGCTGCACTGGACCCTGTCTAAACATTTGAAAGTTTTTTTTTTGTTTTTTTTTCACCTTGAATCAACATTGAAGCGCACTGGGCGGATAAATTTTCACACTGACAATATACCGCTCAATTTTCCCTTTACAGATTGTGCATGATACAAATATTAAATAATATTGCTCTAACTTTATCTAACCGATATGGAATGTCGCAACAATTAAGGAAGCTACCTTCACGGGTTTCCCGAGGAGAGGGAAAGTATTTTTTAATCTGGAAATTGCTTTCCACGCTTTCGCGCAGCTTTTTGTTTATCTGCACAAGAAACATGCCCTCTTGCAACAGTACTATACACCACGGCACATTAACTGTTACTCGAGGCGAATGAGAGTGTCTCTCTATGTTTTTTTGTTGTTGTTTTTCTCGCGGCTACTTGGACATAACGAATGAGATGTATATTCGCCCAATGAATGCGTTTCTCGGGCTCATTTGCGCGTGAATTGTGTAATTTTGTCGACATTGGTTTCCTAAAAATGCAAGGATTGATAAGAGGAAAGAAAGTATAACCGAAGTAAACGTTCTTATAAATTCTTGTTGTTTGGTTTTTCACCGTTCTTTTATCTAAAATCTACGATATCTGAAGCACTTTCCGCAACCATGACCATACTGTGAGTACCACTAGCCGGCGGTTCCTGTCAGCTGTGTTTGTTGACAAATCACCGTTGAGTCGACGTGGTCACCCTTCTGTCGGCTTTTGTTTTATGCGACGCGGAATACAGCGAAATTGCCTGCATTAAAGGCATAACTTGTAATGCTTGGTTATCATAGCGCTCAGTCGATAAACAATGAGAGCAATTGCGAGTGGCATGTTTTGAACAGGCACTGTAGACTAGGAACGACAGCCGCAATGGCGTTTGGTGGGCGTCTCATTCACTGCGAAAAGCACTGAACTCACCATGAGAAAAGAGTGCTATTTGAAACAATCGCCACATTCTTTCGACACCCTCCCTTTAGATTTCTTTTGTTTTCCCCATGGTATTCCGATAATTTCTAATATCTGAGATTTTTTAGCATAGTGTCAGAATCAAGCGCTAAACTAATAGCAAATAATATTCTATTAGCATCCGAAGGTTAGAGCGTTCGTGCATCCCATAGCTCAATCTTTAGGTAAGAATCTAAAGCTGTCCTCCAATATGATGTGCAGTGACGAGAAACGCGCAACTTGCTGGTTGTTCCGTTCACAACAATTTTCTCGCTTAATACAAGAGCTCACTATTAAAACTTCCTATGCGAATTACGAAGAAGCTATATATGCTATACAGTGATGTGTAAGCCAAATTATTTCCTCGGAATCCTATACTCTGGGTTATCACCTTTGTCAATTTTGTCATAAAATGGCTGATTTTTAGAATCGCAGAAAGTTCAGCTAGTCGGTGGAGATCCACCTTGAAAGAGCGCAAGGCGTCCACACACAGATACCGGAGAAAAGAGAGAGACAACGAAAACGCCGACGATCAACTTGAAGGGCACTCTGTGGCGTAAAAGAAAGAAGGCACAAAAGCCTCTCTGCGCATGCCTAGTTATTGTGGCGCCTTTTATCGACCACGCATACAAGTGGGTCTACATCGACGGGGATAACTGTTCGGGCATTTACTCCTCTACGTATGTTAATCGAAGGCGGGCGAATGCATGTGCTTCCACTACACTCTAAGAGAAAAGGTGTCTTGTGGCTCCTGTTTGTTACACATGTGACTCTTCCATGTATAACTCACATTGGAGAAAATCCAAAAAAACGGCAGGAAGTGGAAGATGGAAGGTTGCGATGAAAAAATCTGTAAACAGGGGGTGGGTGCTCGAGCCGATGTTTCGACAAGTAGACTTGTCTTCCTCAAGGCTGGAACTGAAATCAGTTCCAGCCTTGAGGAAGGCAAGTCCACCTGTCGAAACGTCGGCTCGAGCACCCATTCCCTGTTTCGGATTTTTTCATCTCATTAGAGAGGCGCACTGACTCTCTCTAGGACTTAAGACTTTTTGAGAGCATAGTTGGTGCATGCTGACAAAATTTACTTAGAACAAGAAAACACGCATCACACAAGGAAGACACGCAAGGGACAAGCGCTCGTCCCTTGAGTGTATTCCTTGTGTGCTGCGTTTTTTTCCTGCGCTAAGTAATTTTTGTCTTTCTAGGAGAGTGGTGGGATGTATGACTCTCTTTAAATAGGCACGCTAACACTCTTTTGGGGAGTCGTACTTCCCACGACTCTCCCAAAGAGAATCAACGTGACTCTCTAAAGAGAAGTATAGATGGGAGAGTCACATGTGTAGCACAGAGGAGTCAAAAGACACATTTTTTCCTTACAGTGTACACTTCATATACCAAGCCTCGACCAACGCGCTTCTTCCTTTTGGTGTCTGTAGCACGGAGCGTTCACTGAATTCGGGCGTGCATTTACAAACTCGACAATGCAAGGAGAGACTAGATGGTGGCGAGCTTCTGATTGACAACCTTTGACGACCCCATGAACCTCTGATTAACACAACGACATGTCTGCCTTGCGTAGAAACAGCCACAGCAGAAAGGAACTTTGTAAACTACACCAATACGACAGCCTGTTCATTTCTTGGCGTGTTTTACAAAACTCATTTTGTCCTTGGCCTGCTCAATCCTTCTGATGTACGATAATGTATATGCTACCTACCTTATCGGCATGCGTGAAAAAATTATCGTAGCTTGCACTGCAAGCGCAATGCCAACCCTTCAACTGGCAATTCAACAATATTGTTGACCTCAGTAGAAGTCCAGGCAAACAACATACACTTTAGCCCTTCCCCGCTAAATTTAGCATTAATTAGACTCCAGCTCTTCATTTTAATTGACGAAATAAAGAACCGATGGCGCCAGCTGTTTTTTATTTCACTAAACGTGCGCTTTTTGTCGTCGTCGTCCGGTCGTACGTGCTGCGGTCATGTGCGTTGCCGGAGAAAGCAGTTTATCGTATCTTGTTAATTTTGCGTCTTTGTAGCAAGATGCTTTAGGAAGCCATATTTGGGTTTTCCAACGGTTTCTTACGTTGAGTGAGTTACTAGCGATGTGTGACGGAGGTCAACGAAATTGTTGATCTGCCAGTTGGCGGTAAAATGGCGCGCTTGTCGTGGTACCTGATTTGCTGCTGTCTAACAAAACTGTGAAATTTGGTACGCCGTATTTATAAAATCTTCACCTTATACGATATAGTGGGCGGCGAGAAAGTAGTGCAGGTTTTTTCTCTTTTTTTTCTTTTAGGAACAAAAGCAGCGCCAATCTCGGATCATATCGGGAAACGAAGGTCACCGCGCTGGTTCCGCTTCACTCGGGTGATGACATTTTGATAAAGACTAGTTGAGAATCTTTGCGCCGAATAATGCCTGCAAGTAAACTAGGATCGCAGATGTTTTGATGGATGCAGTCGTTTCAAGTAACGAACTGCAAAGACGCTTCTCGGTGGCATACGCCGGTATTTTTTCAAAGAAAACCACGAATAGCTCCTGTGAGCGAGAAACCACATGACGCGGATGTTTCCAAAGAAGGGAGGCATCATAAAAGTGTAAAGAAATGGCGTGCGAAAAAGAACAAATAGCGAACATACAAATTCCCGAAAAAAAAAAGGATGCACGTGTCTCCTGAAGTGGTGCTTTCCCCGCACGCTTACTTCTGGTCATTATTTAAGAAGGAGCTTCTCGAGCACATGAATTATCAGTGTACCCAGATAGTGTAAAAGACTCTTTTAGCAGTTGTCACCAAAAATAGGATTGGATCACGCAGGGATCAACAGTGTCAGTTCACCGGCTTTCTGCTCCTTATTCTGGCACCTCAACAAAATTGTTGATGTTGCATATTTTCCTTATTTACCCTGCAAAGCTTATGAAACTTCGGTTGATGCACTTTTGGATGAGTAAAAACCGATTGAAAACAGAGAAAAAATTATGTGGTCGTTCATATCCATATTCATATCCTGCCAGTTAAAGGCAGAGAGAACGGAGCTGCACCTATGTAGTCCTGGCTTTTCCTGTCCTGCTGCTTTGCAAGTTTCCTCTTCCTTTATTTATTTCTTTATTTTTTTCTTCTCTCTTTTGTCTGTTTTGTATGCCTTTTTTTCCTGTTTATTTCTAGTTACTTATTTGTCTGTCTATTTCTCTCTCTATCTTGATATTTTTATCTTTCTACCTCTTCCATCCCTTTCTTTCTCACTCTCTCTCTATTTCTCGCTTGCTTCCTCCTTCTTTCTATGCTTTTCTCTCCTTATCTCTCACTCTATTTATTTATCTCTTTCTTTCTTCTGCATTTCCTTCTCTCCATTTTTCTCTTTCTCATTCTTTCTATGCTATGCTTTACTCTCTCTCCCCTCCTCCTCTCCATCACATCTCTCCTCCTCACGTTCACTTCCCTATCCGAGCCCCTTGCTACACTATACTATTCGCAATGCCCACGAACTATAGGTGGCACGCCGTGCGATTCAACATGGCGCCCGGAGGAGGGTCAACCCGTTTGTTAGCATAGGAACAGATAGGACGTGCGCACGTACGGCCCGTGCCACTTTCACCGGATGAAGTCATCAGCTGCACTGAATTGGATATGAGACCAAAATACTTTCCCAAACCATGGAAAGCGCTAAGTACTGGCCACCTAATTATTTGCTGCGGTGTGAAAGGTTATATTTCCGCTCAGTTCCCGTGCATCAACGATGCTGCGCGAAATCCTGTGCGTGCTACATAAAACTGCATGAACTAGAACTGACGTATGAGCCGAACGGCACTCCGAGGTAGTACGTACCGAGCCCGACTTACGGATTTGCCGCAGTAGTACGCCGCCAGCGAGTAGTGCCATCGCTGCTGCACGGGACCGCACGTTTAACGTGGTGATGGTTTGCAAACATATTACGCCGTCGTCATTACTTGCGCAGTCAGGAACGCGGAGTTACGTCTTCAATGGAACACAAGCATTTAACATCCCATTCAGTAGCACTTGTGTCACAGCCATGCTGAGACTCTAGCCGTGTGCGACTCACTTCACTCGCATGTTGCAGGTTCGATCAGCACGATCGAAAGATGAATATTGAAAAGAATGCACACGTATGCTTTTCGCAACGTCGAATAATTCGACGATGCAAAACATTCGTGGAATAACAATGCCGTTCGGAAGCTGCCGGTGAAGTACAGGAGAAGTTAGCCGAGAGGCGGTGATTGTGGCCGTGACTGCACGTCCCATCACTCTAACCATTTCGCTTCGCTGGTCGAGCTCCAGTGTGATGGCGGCAAGCGGCGCTTCATAATATTCATAATAATTGTGCTACATGCAATGCACACGAAGAACTATGCTTTTATTTTGATCGCGCTAAAGGATATTATACATTAAATACAATGAAAGTGACTTACGAGCGTGAAAGAACATTACCGCACGAGGGGACGTGAAGTGCAACTCGCCCCTCATGAGTTAGCAGCTGATCGTTCATCGTCGCTGTCACTCTCGGTGCTTTCACAGCCTTCTACGTCCAGTGAAAAGTCCTCGTCGTCAAGATGGTTTCTTTCGACATCACTGCTGAAAGCAATCTGAAGAATATCCTCCGCCGAACGACTTCGACCACTCCGCTTGACCATGTTTACAAGTAGAGAGACGTTTAAGCGCGGACGCGCGAAGAACATATTTTGCTCTCAAACCGGTCAACAAGCAAATCTCTTGCAGTGTGCTGCCACCTATCAAACGTACAAAAACAAGCGGCGCAGCGCTGGCTATGAAACCAACACACTGGTGAAGGACGGCGTTGAAAGCGTTCGCTCCACGAAAGGCGTGGAGCAGACGCGTCTTCGAATGATTGAAACGTCGCTCGCACGATTCATAACAGCGGTTTCCTGGCAAAACATAGAGACCCTATTTTATTGTATCACCGACTTGAGAAGTTATTGAAGAGCACATCGCGACCCCACGCGACCTCCGTACGTACAATGTTATGGGATTCATGCGCTGCAAGAAACACTGACGAATGCTATGTGCAAGTAGAGCAGGGTGAGCTTCAACTGAAAATGTCAGACGATAACATTTAGCTAACCTACGTGGCTACAGAAAGCCTCGCGAAGCTGATAGTATGTGTACGCTGTGGGCTAGCATTGAAAGCGCGAGTTGCCACATATTTTCACGAAAACTTCGCGTCTCGCAAGAACGAACCAGATTTCTCGTGTCACGGAGGGCCCGGTTTGTTCACTGATGCAGGGAACATGCAAAGTCCTAGTGTTCGTTTCTTGCCAACGCGTTAACACTGAGGCTAGCACAGCCGAACAAGGGAGCGACTACGTAGTGCTGCCATTTTGTCGTCTACTAACCCTCCTCGAGAGGACGCTCCTGAATTCCGCTTGGCGGCGCGACAGTCTATGGGCATTGCGAATACAAGGCTATGCTACGCTCTGATAGCTTGCCTCGATAGCTGAGTGGCTAGGACGCTTGCGTTCGGATCGTGGGCACGCGGGTTCGAATCCCGCCTCACGAAGAAGTTTTTTTAAGAATTTTTGTCTTTCTTTCTCTCTATTTCTCTCTTCCTCTTTCTTTCTCTCTCTCTCTGTACTCGTTCTCTCATCCATCAGGGTTATTACAGGCCACGTTCAAGAAATCGGCGCACGCGTTCTGGGAGGGAAGCAGAAGAGGACGAAGGTGAAGAAGAGGATGTAGAGAGCACATGCCGGTTCATGATGATGATCATTTCTCTTTACGACAGACAAATTAGGGCGAGCTTAAACAGCTTCGCTGTTAAAACAACGTTAACACCGTCAACGTCGAACTACGTTAACGTTCAGTGATGGTGGCTACAGTAACGCGAGGATCACCTACTTCTCAAAGACGTTTAACCTGATCGTAAAAGGTCGCGCTCATTTTGTGTACATGAGATATGGTGAGGCATTCCGTGGCAATTCACATTTTGCAAATTCAGAATCCTTAAATGAGAAGATTAGCAATGGCCTTGAAGATCTAGGTGAGCATTGCCAACACATCTGGTTCTCCAGAACTGTGAAGGTAATGTCTATAATTTGTATCACGTTACTCCGGAGAAGCTTCGACCCTTCTCCGCTTACATTAAACTGTTCGGTTAGCGAGGCAACGACCATTTAAAATTCTCCACGACGACATAAAACTAAGTCATCGTCCGCGTAAGGAACTATCTTAAACACAAAAACACCTAAGCGTCCTCCAATCATCTGGCAGCCTTTCTGAGGTAGAGAGAGAGAGAGAGAGAGAGAGAGGTTTATTTATTGAAAGGCAGAGAGGTCGGCCTGAGCGACACTATGCTTTAGCTTGCTACTCTACACCGGGGGTGGGGAAAGGGGAGAAAAAAGAATGATGGATGACGATTGCTGAGGTATATATTACAAAAAATAGAGGCAACCTGGAACTAACTCGAATTCCCGATTTCTAAAAAAGACGCCTTCTCTCCACCCAACCAAAGTCGGCAATAAATACAGGTGAAGAATTTCCAGGAAAGTCCCAGTTGACACACTGCATTTATGTGTGAAAACCCTTTCTGCACTTGTTCATTACTACATTCGTTAGCACGATTTAACAGCCTCCCACACAGCGAAGAGTTCTTCAATATTCATACTAAAGCTGCACAACCACTGCGATTCTCCACAGTCGCAAAGTGAACTGGCAGCCGCGAGTTACACATGCGAAAATGGTCTGAACAAAAATTAGCACATACCTTGCACAAAGTCGCGCTAGGCTGGGTCACAGCAATGCTGGTGGGCACATAGCTGGTTCTGGCTTGGCTAGGTTTTTACCCTATCACCTCTATCTTTCCCACCCCTTGCTACACTATACTATACATGGATATGCTTGCTCTCTTCGTCTTTTTTGTCGATCTTTACTTCTATTTATTTATTGCTCCACCTATTTCTTTCTTTTTCTTCTCTTTGTCTGTGTCTCTATTTTTCACTTCCTGTTTCTACCTCCTTCTCTCTCTCTTCCTTTCTTGGATTCTCTCTCTTTCTCTGTTTCTTTTTCTTTCTTTCTCTCTATTTATCTCTTTCTTTTTATGCCATGCTTTAATGTCTCCCTTGCTCTTTCCCTGCTCCTTGCCCTCAACGCCCTTTCCAAGCCCCTTGCTATACTATACTATATAAGGCTATGCATGCTCTGCTAGCGTGCCTGGATAGCCGAGTAGTTGCGACGCAAGCCTTCGAATCGGGGGCACGCGGATTTTAATCTCGCATCGCCAAGAAATTTTTTTCCGCTGAGAACTTCTTTCTATTTCTTTCTCTATCTCCTTCTCTCTGTCTTTCTATCTCTCTATACTTGTTCTCTCACCCATCAGAGTTTTTTCATCCCACGCCGGACAAATCGGCGCACGTGTTCTGGGAGCGAAGCAGAAGAGCAAGAAGAGGACGAAGATGAAGAAGAGATGAAGAGAGCGCGGGCCAGTTCATGGTGATGATAATTTTCTATCTACAACACACGGAAAACTTCGAGCATAACAGTTCTGCAGTAAACCTCAGTCAGGCTTCTTGCGCACCGCCCGAGATTTCTGGGGATTTCTGCAAGGAAATAGGTAAAGCGAATTGACATGACCTTGTCTCCGAGTCACAATTGCTTGGAAAGGAATATCTCGCTTTATTGCCGTGGCCAAAAAAAACAATTTAAGGTTAGTGATTTTGCCTTCTTCGCATTACAAATAGTCTTATTAAGAATATTGTTTGTTTGTTTGTTTGTTTGTTTGTTTGTTTGTTTGTTTGTTTGTTTGTTTGTTTGTTTGTTTGTTTGTTTGTTTGTTTGTTTGTTTGTTTGTTTGTTTGTTTGTTTGTTTGTTTGTCGCCTAAAGAAGACTGGCTCATACCTACGAAGGGGATTGACCACACTGACAATTAAAAAAGAAAATGTAAACCCTATGAAACATGAAAAGAAAAGAACGGAACGCGTTGTATGTTTTAACACGAGGACGACATGATGTTGATGAACTACTGGCGAATTGAGTTCAGTACAAAAATTCTTCAAACCCCATGATATATCATTCGAGTCATTATATGTTGTTCATAGTGCGGCAGAAATGTATGTCCTCTTTTTTTTATAATATAACGACCTTCTCGGCGTTTGTGCAAATCATCTCATGGCACCTTTGTCCTTGCATTTATTTTATGCTGTTCGTGCTTGTCAGCCACTTTATGTTTAACATATCCTTATTATTAGTTCAAAAAACGACAGCAGCGGTGGTACGCAGCTTTTATTAAATGCGAAGCAGCTTTTGCTCCGGGCTGTGTTGGTCGTCGGTGGTGGCATCCGCGCTCGACTGCGCATTATGTGCACTTTGTTGATGCTGTCGCTGATGGACTGATGGGTGAATAACTTTATTATGGTCCTCTAAGGCGCCCTTTAGCACGCAGCGGGCCGCTCCCCCGTCGGGATAGAAATGTCGAGCCACTCCGCAGCTTCGCGGACCCGTTGGACAGCCCATAACTGTTCATCGAGTTCAAGGCTGCGTAGAATCGTATCCCAGTGTGAAGAGGTGTTGCTTTCATCGCCGCGTAACGTGTGACACCGCCAGAGCTTATGATCCAAGTTGGCTAAGCCAATGCGTAGTGCACATGCATTTATTGTCTCAATTTCGAGGTAAATCACATGGAAGAGTAGGAGATTTAGGTATGTGACGGCAAGCAATTATGGCTGTGTCCTTTGTAATGGATAGGAAGCTTTAAACCACCCATTCTTTAATTTTCTCAAGACGTATTCCTGCGCCTTGGTCAACCGCTTGGCGGATAAAGCCTCCGCTCTAGATTGTAATGATTCGTGAGCATTACAAACTAGAGTGGAGGCTTCGGCCATTTCACCCAACTGCTCGGCATGCGATCAAATCGCAGCCTCTCATTATTTGATGTGGCATTGCCTCCGCTTGCGCGTTTCTACAAGGAAGCATCACGTCAACAAGACGGACTTCTTAAAGTGCATCGCAAGTCCAGACCTTGCGCACCAATTGTGGGCGGTCCAGGAAGCCTGCGAAGCCGTCGGGAACCTTTAGGTTCCCGCCTCACGGTTCCAGCCTCCGTCATGGGCGATGCCCTCGGCGGTTTCTTAGAAACCCTCGTCCTAGGACGCAATGTTCATCCGTCTGTCTGTCTGCTGTATTACGTATGCTACAACGTGATTCTTTTCTCGACATGACGCCTGTAGAGGGTCTTTTTGCGAAGGAGTTTCAAGCAGCGTCGAGTACTGTGGTGCAATGTTCGACGGACACGCAGAATGCCAGGGCTAAAATCCCTCTCGAACCCTGTTTTTTTTTTTTTATTGTGTGCGATAGCTGTTACGGACACCGGCGGCGGTGGATAACTGCGCCACTGAAATCGGCTGCTTTGATCGCATAACAGCTTTCGCTGTAAAAAAAAAAAACATTGTTCGTGGTCGATTCGAACCCACTCGCTCTACGTGTGAAGGAACTGTTCTACCACGAAGTCATGCCAGTGCTTGAGAGTTCTACGGAAAAATGCCCCATGCCAGTCTCACGTATTGCGAGGAATCGCGTAAACTGATGTAATAATGCGCGGCAGCAGAGTTCACTCACACCACGCATCGCCATGAACACTACGCATCGAAAGGGTCGTTTGAAGCTTCCCAACCAAAGCAAAACAAATATCAGCCATCATTTTTCAGCCTCATCATCTGCCACAGCAGCAACGAAGTATACATTGACGAGGTGCACGTATCGCCTTAGAGACGCGTAGCGCGTGCCTCGCTACTTCGCAGAATGTGATGACTACGCAGTAGGTACCTGGCAACTGTACTTGCACCAGTCGCCCTTAAGGACTTTCCATCGAGTTCTACGAATGTTGCTCGTCCAGTTTACACTGTGACCGGAGTGCGCGCTACGCGAGGGCCTGGCTTTTCTATATTTACCTAGCTTTAAGTATTTGAGGATTATTTGTGCAATCTCCCAGGGCACCGCCGATATTTTTCCACAGGCGATCAAATTTCAGCTTTTTGGCAGTACAATTTTCAGGGTTGGTGTCCACCACTTTCTGCCCTCGTGTCATGCGTCACCTCATTACGTACGTGCTACCAGTACTCCAAAGGAAGATACCCCCTACAAGCTTCTTCGCCCGCTGAAACAAGACAACTTCGTTCCCGTATGCCCGTGCGAGAGCTGGAATACTAAATCACAACAATAATGCACCAAACTGTTGGTGGCCCACTGAACACGTTAATTATGGTCGAGTTGACTGACCAAGTCAACAGCGCGGGTGAGTCGCTCACCAGTGGTATTTATTTATTTATTCGTTCCTTTGTTTGTTTGTTTGTTTGTTTGTTTGTTTTGTTTTGTTTTAAATCATGTTCAGTGCCTTACGTCATTGTACAGGGGAGTGGTTATACAGCAAAACAAAAAACACATGCAGGAATAAAATAAGAATGTAACAGTTTAGCATTATTATCTAGTGCAATGCCCGCTAAGTTTTGTCGAAAAAGCGAGTTTTCAGTAACAGCTTCAAGGTCCTTTGGAAGGTGGTTCCAGTCTAATAAGGTACGAGGAAAAAAAAGAATCTCACCATCTCCCCGTAAAGGGAACCCTGAGTATGCGAACTTAGATATCTGTAAATGTTTTATTTTCTTTATCACTGTTCACGGTCCTTCCATTCAAGGTTCCCCTGATATTGTTACTCGTCATATATGACTTTAAGCTCAGGGTAACGTTTCCCCTTGAGTATAACGGCCTTGTGGTCCATAATGCGTAAAGTTAATGGCTCTTGCTGCAAAAGTTCTAGCTTGAAGTTTGACAATGCGATGTCAACGCGCCCATTTAGCTTCGCCTTCGCGAGCCCGCCGCTCTGGATCGGCTGGGGCACTGGCTACGCCGATGCGACACCGGGGGGACAGTCCTCGTTCATAAGCAGCTTCGCATTTAAAAGATCAATGAAGTGACCGGATGTTACAAGATTCGATGCCAACCTTTTGACGGTGGCCAATGCGATGTGAAATATACTGACGCGCAGGTGTCAGTGAGTCATGAAGGGTATGACGTTGGAATAATTTGTGAGGTAAGGTTATCGGAGTTATTTTACGACGTGAAGCAAGGGAAGCAAGTGCTAGACTGGATATCATTGATATTTTAATGTCAGTATGGTTATAATTAGAAAGAACGATAGCCAAGGAGTCAATCTGCAGAACTTCAAGCAGTCAAGTTATCATAGGAAAGGATCCCACACAGATAAGCGTGCTCAAGTTTGGAACGTGTTAACGTTTTGTAGAGAAGTAACTTTTGCATTTATGGTGCTTTCAAGTAGTTACAAGCTATGCAGCCTAACATACAATTGGCGTTATCAGAAATGTACTGAATGTGAGGTGTCGAACATGGAATAAAACAAGGGGAATTTTTTCCGATTCATTTGGTTCGGCCCAAGATAGGATAGACGTCATGTGGATGTCCAAGTAAAACAATTGACCGAATCGAGCGAGATGCCCTTTAGTAATGTTAACGGGCTCCGTGTAGAAGTTCTACACGAATTGTTTGACATATGGTAATGCATAAATATATTCCCCATGTGCTCCGCCAAGCGACAACTGTTTTAGATGAGATTGAAGGATAAAATTCCGCTACTCCTGTTTTCGGCAGAAAGTATTCAACATGCGTAAATTATTGCGTTCTGCGAACTATACTGATAACTCCCCTCTGGTATTTCTAGAAACCATGTCATATCCCCCCCCCCCCCACTGTCTGGTCTACAGCCTGCTTCTCATGCATTAAAGTCGCCAATCAGGGATAGTAAGTACCCAACTTACTAACTTACGATTCACTGATCACTTTGCTTTGCTGAGTAACTCAAGGGACTAACTGCAAACCCTGATTACTGATGGGAGATGGAAAGCAGAACGCTAGGCATGTAAGGTAATATGGAGAAAACTAATGTTCAACAGTCTAAGAAGAGAACAACCCAGCCTGTCCACCAAGGTTATCGCACAAGTCGCCGAAACGCTGTGATTCCACCACGTGCTCACACCACCTCATTTTAGCAGTCCTTCTTCTTGCGCACCGCCCGAGATTGGAATGACCTCCCGAACGAAGAAGCAGCCATAGGCGATTTTGCGCGCTTCAAAGCTTCCATCCAGGAAGCAGGCTCAGTCGCATCATGATCAAATCGTAAGTCATTCTCATGCGAGATACCGCCATTTTTATGTCGCCCACCCCTCATTTAAGGTTCCATGTGGGACCTTTGAGGAAGTAGTATATAAAAATAAATAAATAAATAAACCATATGCCATAAGTAGCAACGCACTAGAAGTGGTAAAAGAATACGTCTACTTAGGGCAGGTAACGGCCACAGATCTGAGCCATGAGACCGAAGTAACTAAGAATGGTGCTCAGCGCATTTGCCAGGCACTTTAAATCGTAAATGGTAGTTCACAACTACCACTCAGATATGATAATTTACGATGTAATTATGGCGTAGAGCATAAGAGCCGTGTCTCGCATGAGAACGAGTTACGAAAACCGTGTTGTGCAGAAGTAAAAAAAAAACAAGAATCTGGCTCAAAAAACTCAACCAGGTTAGTGAAAATGACATGTTCCAATAACTTGCAGAAGTGCTCGAAAGAGAAAACAGGCGGTCATTAGTCTGAGAGTGTTGATTCCCTAACTTTAGGATTAGAACCACTTTCCCCAATTCTCCACACTGTAGAAATGGTAGATGTATCTCAACAATGATTAAACATTTTTGTTAGTACCATTGAACAAGACGTAACCATACTTTTAAAAAAGTTCGCTACAAATATCATCAGGACTTGAAGAAGTGTTAACGGGCATGTTTTTTTTTTTATTAATTGAGCAATAGCAGACGGATTAATGTAAGTGGGTGGCATGGCGACATAGTTATAGTTCTCTGCGCGTGGTAAGGTGACGTTACTTGGAAGTCAAAAACTATTTTGAAAACCTTCATTAAGAAGGTCTATACACATGTAAGTAGGAAATAGGTAATCAAAAACATCTACTAGAGTTATGTGGTCATCCGGCATAGGGTTAATTACACGCCCAAATTTACGCATATTAGTTTTCAGTACGTTTGCTCGTGCATGAGAAATACATTTTGATTTAGAGGATTTTGAGGCAACAATTTAAATTTTGTGCGCAGTTTTCTACATCGCCCTACGAACACCACAGTCTAGCTGGTATAGAACAATTTTATACGATAGTGGCTGTAAAACCACGGAGCCTGCCAATTACAGGTGACAATACTGTTAGCAATATATTTTATAATAAGTTCGCCTACCATAGCCGCAAACAATCCCAGTTGTATTGAACATAACGATCGTTAAACAGCTAAGAAATGTCTCAATCAACATAGACAATTGAGTATTGATGGTTTTGAAACTTGCTTTTTGTGTAATCTCGAATAAGTTTTTGCCGTTGGTTTGTTTAGATGACAGTATGACATATTAATACCAAGAGCATGTAGAGAGTGATCAGTGATACGGAGTAAATAAGTTACAGTAGAAGCTAGGCTGGGGAAATTAGTTGACTCAACGTGGGTACGCACCATTGGTCTTGGGAGTCCACAGCTGTCACCTGCGGTGGCACAGGTGGACTTTAAAAGCAACCGTCCGCATGTATTGACGTTCAGCTTCAGTGTGAACGAACCGTATAAACAATAAATAGATACTAGCCCAAACGAGTACCCACCTAAACTGTATAACCAATTTAACATGGAAGCTTGTGTGTGTTGGTAACTCATCAGAAAACAAACACAGCGCGAAGTAAACATGGACACGAATGAACGTGCGCATCGTTCATTGTTGTCCCCGTTCATCTCGCGCTGTTCTTGTTCCGCAACCGTAGAAAGGCTGGACGTTGTCTTGTCCTATGCGACAATTGGAAGCTGAATGGCAGCCAATTAAGCGAATTGTTGCGAGAAAAATTATTTCTAAAAATTTGCACGAATTAAGTTCACACCAATGTATTGTCAGAAAAGATGAAAGCGCTCCTACTAGGTAGACACAATAATCCAACATGTAACCTCAGCATTCTCGTCTACCTATCTATTATATCTTCGTCACTGTGTTTACATCAATAAAAACAACTGTTTTCCTGCAAAAAGCATAATTATACGGATAATTTATTCGATTACAAGGAGACGCTGCCATCAGTCTCTAACCAGAATATCTCAACAAAAAAAAATCGGGTTTTTCCAGTTTGTAATGTGCCACATCCTTGAACGGCAATAATATCCTGAAACGTACATTATTTGGGTCTACGTACGTTTGAAGATAAGAGCTGCAAAGAAGCTCTTGACCACACATGGAGCGCCATCAAATTAAGAAGAGTTCGAGGGTAACATAGTGGAGCCGGTACATCCCGCTTTAATTGGGTTAAATAAGTGGACCACGACTTGAAAGCAGTGGCATAAAGGAAGCTTTATCGCACTAAATGACGCAAGTTCGTTAGTCTGAAGTGATGTAGCAGAGAAAGTAAAGCAAATTACACAAAATAATGAAGCCCCAATAAATGGCACTGAGTTACATGAAACAATTCACGTATATATTGTATAAGTATTCAAAACGTATTAGGATAAGCTACGTGAGCAATTTGCAAGCGCCTTGTTGGCTGGGCGAAGTGTAGTTTTCCGCTAAGAAGGCCGCCAGTCTTTTAAGAACGTGCAGTCGGTGATACGATCCGTAGCCGCACACGTTATAGAAGTCTTCGTATTGAATGCCGTCGGCAACGATGCTATAGTGGAGATCCGCGACATTCGCCTTGGCCTCACAGAGCTGCAGAAAATCAAAACACGTGGGATGTTCACAATATCACTCGTGGAGCAACGGTGCCAGGCACAGCGAAATGGTTGTAGTCGATAACATGTGCATATGTGTGTGTCTGTGCAAATAATATATGGTTATACTTAACCTGTCATGCGCTAAGTACAATTCAGCCAATACAATCCTGAAAGCCAACACCAGTAGGAATATCAATTCCTATTCGTAAGTTTCATGCGCACCGCTTACAAAGTTTTCACACATTCTTCGGATTGCCAAAACGTCACATACTTTACACTAGAAAAGAACGAAAGCCACTTCATTTGTGGCGTTTAGAGATGGCGTCGTGCGCTTAGAATAATTATGTACACTTCAAATAATTACTGAATAACCATCTTCACTCAATTTAGTGGGCTATACGAAGCGTGTACTTATGTTACCAATTTGTTCGGTGAACTATGAGGCACGTGCCTCATAGAAAGTATGTGTGCGTGACGTAGGATGAGTGTAAGTCTTCCGTTGGCTGACGACAGCCTCTGCAGAAAGTTCGTCATGGTAACATTATTAAGTACTATACTGTCGATTTTTTATCATTGTTTTCAGAGACGCAAAACATCTGCACAAGACATCAAGGCACAATTTGGTTAAAATTGCGACAATTTAAGCATAAAATGCGTGTTCTTGTGCCACTAAAATTGTTAGAAAAATTTACTTAACTTTGGCTTTGGCGAATCTGTTTGTATTACCTGAGGTTTGTAGTTAGTCTACCAGGTGTCCTCGGTTAACCAAACAAGGCACCTTTTTTTACATTTGGGAACATAAATATATTGTGTCTAAGAAGCATGCGAAGCTTGAAGTGCGTACCTTGATTGCAGCCTTGTTAATACGCTGAATTAATGATGTATGATAATGCCCCGTAGTGTGAATGCGTGTGCGTGTGGGTGTTGTGGGTAGCAAACCCGAAATTTCAGCTCGCGCACCTTCTGGGTGACGGTAGACTGGAAGTTACGGGATGAGTTTGTTATACAAATTCTTTGCACGTTGAGGACGTTGCCTCTTTTGATTCATCGTGTTTTAATCGTGGATAAATATTTTATCTGCAAGCCCCGATATAGTGAATAGAAACAACGTGATCCACTGAAACATGTAGTGCGTCTGTTGTCGTAACAGGCCATTTTGCCATGGGGGAACATGAGGGTTTCGCGTTAGAATGGTTAGCACAATGCGCGCGATCTGTTATTGTGTTAAAGGGATATTAAGGGGAAAGCCTTCAACGTCTCAGACCCGCGGCGTCCGTCGTGCCCGGAAATTCTAGGTGCTTTGGGCGTGCACGGCAAAACGTCATGCGTCAGGCGTGTCGTGCAGCAGCGGCAAGCGGTTCGGGAGAAGCGCCCAAGAATGTGGATGCCCCCGAACCTTGGCATAGTCAGTCGAATTGCCGTCAGGCTTTCGCCTAAACAGACTTAGGAATTTACAGTGTCCCATTTTTAGATGCCGAAAGTATCTTACGCGCAACGCGGCGGCGGCGTCCGTCGGCGGCGTCCATCCGTGCCTCCCCACCCCCCCCCACACACACACTCTTTCAGCAATCACGTGATGGCACAGCGGCGTGCACGACAACGCTCCTTGGTCAGATGTGTCGTTGCAGCAGTCGTTGCAGCAGTCGGCAAGTGGTTCCGAGAAGCGCCCCACGAATGTGGGTACCCCGATACCCTGGCATAGTCAGTCGAATGTCCGCAGGCTTTCGCCGAAACAGACTTTGGAATTTACAAAGTGTCCAATTTTTTGCTTAGACTCTGCAACTAAAGTTCTTTGTGAACAATCTCTCTTTTGTAGTTTCAATGCCAATAAGCCATAGGCTCTCCCGCCTTCCTCCCGTTCACCTTTACAGAGTGTGCAAAGATCGCCGCAGTGGTGTAGCGGTTACGGTGCTCGGCTGCAGACCCGAAACCAGTGTCATTTATGTTTACGTGATTGTACATACTTCCCAGCCTACCAGTCACCTTCGTCTGTGCCTATGAACGTGTGCTTGCATCGTTGCTACATCACCTGCGTGGCTTTCTTGTCTTAACACATTCATGACCGCGGAAACACCGGTTCTTTTTGGGTAGTCAAGGAATTCTTTTCTGCCGCAGAAATTGAATGACGCTAAAGTGTATTCTATGAAATGATAGAAGAATTGGTCTTTCCAGCAGTAGCAATGTCAAACAACAGGTTTATTTCTAATAGTATCAAAGAATATCAAAACCAAGAAAAATGCAACAGATATAAAATTCACAGGAACATGAATGCTACTCTGCACAAGGCAAACATTAAAAAAATAGAAATATACGTTTCCAACACAAAGCCCTTATAGAATACTACTACAAATATAAGCTGTGTAAGTAGAAAAGTTATTTACATACGTACAAAAATATAAAGCTAGTGCCTATCATGCCACCGCGCGAAGCAGTTTCTCGACGCGGTGAAACAAATGTTGGCTCACTGTGTGTTGGCTTTTTATAAATATGCATCCACGCATACTTATTTGTGTGGTTGCATATCTCTCTGACGACTTCTGCGGTGAAAAACAACACGAAGAAGCCTCCACGCGGAACTCCGGAGCGCCAGGTCAAGGTCGACTCCGCGCCGTCCTTCGAGGAGAGAACTCCGCTCTTTCTGCAGCCAGGCGCCAAATGCTCCCGCCCGACTTATGTTAACACCTTGCAGATAAGAGCTGTGACCTTTACTACGCACCGGATACGTTTACATCAAGGCGCGGCAGCGATAAGACGGCCTTAGGAGAGAGCGAAACTTACTGGCGAATACCTGCTAATGTTCTGGGGCGCTTTGACGCACTATCGCTGCCCGTACTGAAGTATATGACGAATCGAAGTCGTCTTTTCGTGTCTGTGTTGCTACCACCATCCAGATATCGATGCTCAGATTCATCGGAATCCGCCAAATTCGCCGTTTTCGTGGAGCACCCGCGAGCGACGTCGACGAAACCACTAGCGCTCACCTACCCGACTGCCAAGGAGCTTCAAAAGATCATCCCGCGCCGGAAAAAAGAAACACAAAAGCGAAACTGATAAAATAATGCCTTTTTTATCTTTTCAATGGCGTTAGCTGTCCAGAAGCGTTCGGAGAGCGCCAAAATTTGAACTTGAAGTCATCGATAACATACTAACGATGGAAATAGGCGCGTTCACGAAAGTATTAACGCGCATACCCAGGCGGACCATTAAGTTGCTTCTCAGCACTAACTGGCACTAGCCAAAGCTCCCCCATACTCCATATATTAAGACCACAATTTATCAAAATACGTCACGAACCCCCTGACTTCCGCGCAGTCATTCATCAGCTAGCACACTCACTTTGAAGCGAAGCGTGGAGGCGCTGTCGTAGGTGAAGAACTCCTTATCCGTCTTGTCGTACGTAAACAGAGCCTGGAAAGTGGTATCAATGCTGAACGTGTTGTTGAAGTTAGGAGTTTCACAGCCCTGTTGGAGGATAACAACGTTTTTCTCTTAAGGCAATAGCACTAGTTGCCTCATCAAACACGAAAAGTAACCGTCGGTGTCAACATGAACTCATAAAAAATTTATCATGTGTTGACGTCGTCGTGACATTACGAAGACGTCTCATAATGTGACGTCACAATGTAACGACGTCACATGACATCGTCCCGTGGTAGTAGGTGCATAAACATAAGATCTCCTTGTTTATGTAATTCATGCAGAAGAGCATTTATACAGTATCTCCATGGGTTGAATATTCGAATATCCTTTAGAACAGGACTGTGACAAATAGCAATCTAACCTTGAAGTAATTATAGGCTTTATTATGCCAGTTGCAGTCGCTAATTTCGGTTACTTTTTCCCTAATCGTTCTTATGGCTCGTTCACACTGGGGAATCCGCCGTCTACAGCGAACGGAATTCTTACGCCGCAGAAATTAAGCATCGTTCACAATGCATGCCCACCGCGTCGCCGGACAGTTATAGCGCGGCATCTGGCGTATAAAGCTCTAACCAACAATCAAACGCCGGATATCTCGTCGTACTGGGAGGCCTTCTGGCGAGTAGCTATCCGGCGATGCATGACTGGCAGAAATAAGAATTCGCTGAAGAACAAGCGACGCCAGCGGCGGTTGTGTGTTCGTCCTGCTCTGTAAAAGTGCGAGAAGCTTGATCACGTCGAGAAACTGCTAACCTTTCTCCGAAATCGCGACAGGGAGTATTACAAAAAAAAAAAAAAAAGAAAGAGAAAGTTAAGATAGAGTGCTACTCGTGACAACAGTCTTCGTGCTTCTCTTCGCGATTGCGGGAAAGAACGCGGTGCTTACGAACATTAGAATAACAGAGAGCTAAGCTAGTTGGTAAGTATTCATTCTAAAAAGACAGGGCGTGCAAACACGGACACAAGAAAGAAGTCAGGACACCACAGGCGTTTGTGGTGTCCTGACTTCTTTCTTGTGTCCGTGTTTGCATGCCCCGTCTATTTAGAATGAATGCTTGCCAACAAGTTCGATGTCGCGACATAGTTGCCGGCAATAATATCACAAGCGCTACAAGCGCGTCGCACATAGTCGCCATTTTTCAAATTCACAACACGCGCTACGATTGGTCCACGGCGAGGAAATTCGACGGCACCTGCCGCAAAAATCGGTCCGCGATTGACCGGCGCCGAAAGGGCCATTCCGGCGGATCTCGCTGCCGCCGAGGTGGCTTCCGCGTCGCTCTAGCCGCCAAATGTCCCAGTGTGAACGCACCTTTAAAATTTTGAGTCTTGTGAATGACGCCTTACAGCGACGGGATAAAGGACGTTGCGAAGTATTGCCGCTGTCAGGCTACTTTTTCAGGCGCATCATGTTAACGGAGAAAGCCCGTACGTTGTTTTTTTTTATCTAGCACGTGGAAACGAAGCGTGTCCTGTTGCCGCACGCGCGCTATTCTACCCTACTCGCCAATATAACTTTTATTTCAGTTTCGTCTAACAGTTTCATGAACTACCATTAAGTTCGAACAAATGCAGTGATCGTAAATTTCTACGCTTGTGTAGCAATAAGAATTATCAAATCCGAATAGCTTATCCTGCTTAAAGAAGTCTTTCACACCTTGTTCACGGCAGAGTCGAATGAAAAATATAACGAGTATGACTGCGGAAATCTGCATGTTATTGTAAATAAAGCGGCATGATTAATTATCAGTTGCTCAATAGCATCATTCGCTCGGATCATGTCCAAGCTGAGATAGGAATATTCAAATCATCTAGCAAAATCGACTTCAGCAACCAAAAGTTCAGTTAAGGTGTTCTCTAAATATACGCGTGCACTGTGCATACTTGCCAACATAATTGTGATAATTACGATGCATCCAATCAAAAATGACCGGTTCTGACTTACACACTGCATGTTCATAACAATATTGCCGCTTCATGTAGACTTGCCTAAATGTTCCCAAAGGCATCCCAAGAAAATATTTAAGCGGCACTCATGACAATTCACTTGCGCCACCAATGGGGAACGTGACCCAATGCTACAGGCCTACAGGCCTGTGAGTGAGATAATAAATAAATGTTTGCGTTGAGTTTAAATAAATCTTTAAAAATGAGCCTCAATCCATGCTGTGAAGGCGCGGGCAGCAAGCGGTCATTTCAATTGATCCGATAGCCTAAGGTGACCTCGCCTTGAACGATACAGCATTGCGTTACATGAAATAATTGACAGCAAGACAAATGCACATGTAGTGCCGTAAAAGTCCGGCTGCTCTTCGGGAGCCCTGACTACGCACGGTCTTCCCATAGCGCTATGACAACACGAATGAATTCAGTTGCTGAGTATTTGGAAAAACATAGGAACGGTTCAGAGCAATTAGCACTCTACTATGAGAGAGCTGTAGCCAGCTGCAACTTCAAGGAAGCAGAAAGTGCACATCGACACACAAAGTGTAGGGCGAGCTCTATTCAACAGTGAAGACATGTGATGTGTGTGAGACACTGAGTACACAGATGCTGTTGGCGCGCATATTTGTGTCCCTAGTTTTAGGAAATTTAGCCTTAAGATGTCGTGGTTAATTTATTGTGTGATGTAGTCAACAAGACTAAGGCGACGTAAACAGTTTCGTCAGGAATGTGCAGTTATGATTTTAAATGTTGCCACGCATCTGAAACAACTAAGCAAGATCATTTAATCTCGCATGCGTTAGTTGAGTGAGGATAGCCACAATTTGCTTCAATTCATGGAATGGTCGTCTGTCGATGTCTACGGGCGCGAAGCAATTACGGTTTCCGAGTCATAACCAGTGTAGCCTGCAAGTTCGCCCACATACCTCGGCAATGCTCGAAATCTGGTCCCGCAAGAGAATATCTCCTCGCCTGGATTTCTTGCAGAGATGACCGAAAGAGTAGTTTCCGGGAGTGCCAACGAGTTTGTCCGGGTACTCGGGCACGTACCACCGGCCAGACATACCGACGGCCACGGCAAACGTGCTTGTGAGTGCCCGCTGTTGTTTCGCCAAAGTCGCGAGAGCCGATATCACTCGTACCTGGGTTGAACCAAGATGGCGCGTAACACAAGTCGATGTCGAAGGGGGAGGTAATGGCCCAACAGTGGGGCTGTCACTTGTGGGTATAGGCGGCCGGGCTGAATGACGGATGTCAAATAAAACGCTCCCAATATTAAGGTCGACACATATGCTGTACATACAGGGCCACGAAGGCGAGCGAAGATGCCCAATTGAGAATGATGGGAATAGCTGCACCATCGTCATACCTGGTCTATGCTTTATGCATTAGGCGTGCGCACGAGGGGGGGGGGGGGCTTCCTTTCTAATCACATATGAGGGAAGCGCAAAGTCTGGCTCATAAGTCTACTCAGAGCAGGGTTATGGCCACGCAGGCTTATGACGATAATGGCGGCCCACGGTCCCTGACGTTTAATTCCAAGAATTGCTTACTTCCCACCCTTTACCTAAGAAAAGCCAGGGACCGAAGGCAGGCCATTGTGAAAAGCACGTCGTCGCTGTATTTTCTTTCTTTTTTCCTCCATTATGAAGCATGTTGCCCGTTGAACTCAATGAACGAGTTGGGGGAGGGGGGGTGGGGGAGGGAGGCGCTGCGATGAAACGCCCAGACTTCGTGAACCTCCTATTGGCGCTCCGCGCACTGAATTCAAACTGAGCCTGGCGCTGTCGTTCTCCGCAGCTGCTTGGAGATCAAGCACCGCGACACTTACATTGAGCTCGATGAGCTGCTTTTCTTGCTCGCCAGATAAAATTCGCCATTCCGATTTCAGCACGCATTTGTGAAGCGCCCGGTTATGAAATGCTTTCCATTTCCTGACGCGTCTCCGAAGAATATTCTTTGGGACACCGAACAACCTCGCAGCAGCTCCAACAAAGTAATGATGACGATGACGATGATGCCTTAAAGGATATGGACACCCATCCAATAAGGGGGATGGAAATTAAAAGTCTCAATTCACACTGGAGCTGACTACGTGAAATATATGAAATTTTAAAATAAATATCAACGTTAGAATCCTCTCCTCAAGGCATCTAGTGCAGCGATGCCCAAAAGCTTTTTTGTTGCTTCATCACGAGAATTTCTAGATAGTCTTCTCTCGTCCGTCTGCACCACAGTAAACAAAAAGATATAATATATAAAAAGAACGACTTCGCTCAGTAAGAGTTTTTTATGCCGATTAAGCGCCTTTCTGTCACTTTTAACCCCTTTCAAAGGCATCTATTAAAAAAATTTCCCACATCACTTACAAAATTAAACTTTTGACAGAATATAGCTAGCAGTACAGAACAAAAAAAAATTCACAGTTTTGCCGCAAGGGCGAAGCAGTGAATGCGATAGCAAGAAAAGCGGCCCGTGATGGACGCGCTGCTACGCCGCAGAAACATCTGCCCCCCGGCAGCAACTGCCGCGCCAGCAGACAGCGGAAGGGCAAGGTTCTCCCTGCGCAAATATTAGAAGAAGCGAGCGAGCTGACCGACGACTTTTAAATGCGCCCGTTGCGCTCCTCGCGCCATCTCGCTGGTAAGGAAGAAACGCTTATATGCGTCTGCCGTCTCTGAGTACTGCGGTAAAGGGTGTGTATATAACGCTCTCCGGTAGCTACCTGAAGGATCTGCGTCTTGTGGCGTAGTGGTCGGCGCCACGCGCTGCGGAGCGAGAGGTCGCTGGTTCGATTCCGCGCTTCGGAAGCATTTTTCTGAATTTTCTTTGAGAATTATATATATATATATATATATATATATATATATATATATATATATATATATATATATACGGTGCTTGACGCCGGTGACGGCGACGGCAAAATCCAGCTGAGACTGTCCATATAATTGATATCGCAATAATAAATACTTACAGTGCTTCGCTTATGCTGAAGCACCTTCATGGAAAACTTCATAAATTTCAGGGAGCAGAATTTCAGCCCTTTTTGACGGGTCATGATTGCACTGATAAGTGCGTATTTCTTCCCGCAAGAACTTTTCGAACAATGGCGAGTTTTTCCACTAGACAACTACTGGGACTTGTCTACGAAAAAAAAAAAGCAAGTTTTTGTTCTAAGTATACGTGGCAGCAAAGTCAACATGTCAGATTTTGCACCTTTTCCATTTTGCCCCTCCTTGCCCTACAGATCCGTCAATTCAATTCAGAACTTGTACACTGCGCTTCTTAAAGCTAGAACATATTTCCCCTGTGTCTTCCTTCGCTTTATTCGCTTAATATAGTTGTCACTATCGATGCTAAGGTACTTCAATTCCTCTCCTTACTCATGGCTTACCAGAGTGCATAAACACAAACGCTTTCAAAGTAGACAAGTATTTAAGCAACCAGCGAGAGCAGAAGGAAACTAGAGAGAGCTCAATGTAAACGCTATGTCTTTATTGTCGAATGCCAAGAAACCTGCACAAATCAGGGCCCATGTTCAAAACATTTCGCGCTAGAACTGTTCGTAGTAAAGCAAGGTGTGGCCATTGGTTATGTTATGTTGGACACAATGGTAGCGAAGGTGTCAAGCCAGTGGTGGCTGAGAACCCTTAGAAGCAAGAACGTTGTTCATTCGACACGAGATTGACTTCGTGCACGTAAGAGAGAACCGGCCGCTTATGACTCCCACGCATGGAAATTTCTGCTTGAGATGTTGCTCTTGTGTAGCGGGTGCAGAGTCAGGCGCTTGTTTTGGTGCGCCTCATTTCCCTAGGTTATTGCAATTAATTATTAGGCAAGAATGAAGACATATTAGAGAGCTATTTCACTGGTAAGCCGGAATGCATAGCTGCCGCGCTACGCTGCCTTGGCACGTGGAATTTTCAGTTCTGAAGAATGACATAGTGTTGAGCTAGCTACATATATATATATATATACGATGATATTGTTAACATTACGCATTAAAACAAGAAATAATGTCTATCAAGGTCAAAATTGTCAAAAAGCTGGCTTGATGTAAACGCTCCATTACGACTGCATGGATAAGTGAAAACTCGTCTGTGGTAGCGGCTGTCAAAGCTATAGCGATCTGGAATATTAGAATCACGAATAGCATCTATACAATGTATTTTGCTCGTGGGTGTCTCCGTAATCTCTTAATGCGTCTATAAAACGTATCTTGTGTCTGTGTGGAATCGAGACTGGCCACTACTGCGTCGATAACCTCGTCGCCACGTGCTCCATGTATGAGGGCTGTGCGAAAGAATGTTTGTCAAAGACGCATGGTACGTAGTGTTCTAAAAAAAAACGTTTTTCCAAGTTTGTCACCAGAAAGTACGTTGTTTTATATACTCCAGATGAAACAGCGAAACGAACTCTAGAAATACATCAAAATACGCGCAAATATAACCACCCTTTATACAACTGTCTTTGTCCTGGTTTAATATGTGTAAACATTATTTCCTCTAAAACCCAGAAATAGACATAGTATGACAGGTGGATTATCGAGAGGTGGCACACAATATTATACATAGCTTGCTAGTACATTAATGGTCAGTTAAAGCAGTTGTAAGAAACGATGGTAGTAATGCACAGGACGGACATTCTGTTCTACTGATCATCTGCTCCAAAAATAATGGGGAAAACAACATTGTACGGACACGTGCTTGCGCAACATGGAAAAATGATCGGCAACGGGGCAACATACACAAGGGCTAAAGAAAAATGTGCTCCGTTTAGCCACATCCACAAGGGATTTCAAAAGAATAGAAATTTTTAAAAAAGTAGTGTTTGGTTTGCAATGTGAGGGCGTGAAGAAAGGGCTGGCAGGCGAGAATTTACATTGAGATATAGAATGCCCGCATCATGTGACTACGTACAACGCACCAACTTGATTACGTTACTTCCAGTATATACAGGGTGTTTTGTTTTTTTGTTTTTAGAAAATACATTTCGTTCATTAAAAAACTCGTTCATTAAATTTTTTCATTATTGACCTGAGGGCAAGTGCTTTTATTACAAAGTTGTCGTGCGTGGCAATTTATGGCATACCTATTTTTTAGGAATCGCAAAAGTTGCACGTAGTTCGACATATACGCCATCGAATTTGTGATTTCGAATTGGTGAAATTGAAACTGGTCGCACAAGACGCGCACGAAGCGCGACCGTTCAGCTACGTCAGACCGCAACTACCCTTCACAAGGCAGTGACGAAATTTGAATGAAGAGGCACCATGGCCGTATGTTTGCGTGAAAAGCTGCAAATCAGCTCACTTGTGCCCGCGCATCGCCTTACTTTTGCGCGCAATGTTTGGTGCTTATCCGTTTCTTTCGAACTGTGCGCAAGAACACCGCAATATCAAAGTTTTTTCTTTGTCTGGGGAGCATAAAATACAGGGGCACCCATTGCGGCGCTTCTTTTTGCAGACAGGCGAAATAGTTTTTCGTGCCTCTTTAAGAAAGAAACAGACAAACACCACCCATCGCAAGCAAACATTAAGCTGTCTACTTGTGCATTTTACAATGCTTGCCGATTTTCCTGACTAGATTCTGCTTCGGAGCACCTTCATTCAAATTTCGTCACTTCCCTGTGAAGTGTCGTTCCGGTCTTCCGCCGCGCTTCATGCGCGCCGGGCGCGATGAGTTTCGATTTCGCGCTTGAAATTCGATGATGAATATCTCGAACTGCGTGCAAGTTTTGTGATTTCTAAAAAAATGGGTATGCCATAAATCAACATGCACTACAATTTCCTAGTATAAACAGCTGCACTCAAGTCAATAATTAAAAATTTAATTAAAACTTTGTCAACTTGTCGCGTCAACGTCATTTTAGCTGCAGGAAAGTATTTCCGCCTCGGCATAGAGTTCATGTGCGAAAACGACAGGAGCCTGACTGTCATAGAATTTTCATAAAAAATTCTATTGCCTAAAAAGACACCCTGTGTAAGAAATGATATTCTTTTATCTATGATAACATGCGCACTGCAGTGTTCATTTCAGAAGCCATTTATAAAACCATTATTTTAAAACAAGTTGGTGCATGGTGCGCGTGTCGGCTCAAGTAGGTCAGGCACCGGCTACCTGATGAGAAAACTTTAGTAACCTGTGCACACCGCTACAAATGGTTAAACCAGGTGACGCCAAGCCACATAGTTATGGAATTAGTTTTACGAAAATCTTAAGAAATTTTGTACTAGCAGAGAAAAGAGACCACGTCGGCGGGTAAACAATGGCGCTTTACGTTTATAAGGGTCAGATGTCACGAGTCATTCATTGCAAAGTTTTTTTCACGTCGGCACGTCGGTGAGGTAAACTTCAAAAGTGGATTTGTAAGAGTCGTCAGTGCCGGTTCGGTGTCACTACATGGCAAGAACCTGCCTCATCCACGCCAGAAAGCGATCAGTTTACCTAGTCATTTCTTGACCGTTTCAGCATTTTGCACATCTACTCCACTATGTCAAGATTTTTAAAGTGTTTACGCGATGACCAACACAATGGTCCATAGAAACCCGTCTCTTCCATCAAGCTGGTCACTAGCAAAACAAATACAATTGAGCTTTGCCTTTACTATTCTAAGAAAAAGGCCGTATTCTCTGAGAAAGTAAAACGTGTAGACGGTGTCTTTTATACCCCTGTAAGGACTAGAGGTAACGTCCTTTCTTTTGTCGTTTTTGGTAAATTTCGGTAGTCCACGTGTTCTAGATGAAAGGAGCTTGCCAAGTAACTTACCAAGCGAATGGGGTATGTGCCGTTCAAAGCAGAAGGATCAAGTAGCTCAGTGGAATACAGGACTGGTGGCACGAGACGACAGTCTTTCATTCGGTAATCCTTGTACGCTACGTATCCAATGGCAACAAGCAGATCTACGCGATGGTTCCTGCAAGGTCGAATGCAAGCATGGTAAGTTGGTCGTACTCGAACAAATATCGATTCGATCACGACTATTTTCCCTACTTCTTAAGCTTTGAAAATGAAGTCTGCAACGCTAGACATACTGTCGAACCTCGCTCTAGCGAAGTAGCATCGGGACCATGAATTGGTTCGTTATATCTGATATTAGTTATAAGAGTAGAGAACAAAATCGTCACTGACGAATCGGCACTATGGCTTGCACAAAAGCAATAGAGACAAAAACGCATGCAGAGCGCAGAACAAAGCTTTCCACGGCGTCCATGCACGAGGGGGCCTTTTCAACTTTAGAAGTTTCATTCATCGGGAGTTTCTCCAAATAGCTTCTCAGTCTCCGGGCCATGCCCGCAGCATCGGAACTGCCCATTTCCGCCGAAATTTCCGCACATTTTAAAATAACTTTTTATGTAGCGACCACATTTTAACAAAAAATGTGGTTGCGAATTGTCTTGCAATATTTACTCTGCTTTCTCGTGTTTACGCTACCTTTCGAGTTTTGGTCCTCGTGCGAACGCAGTCTTCTTTTTATAGCCAATATCGTCACGGCTCTCACGTTTACGGTTTCGTTATAAAAAGAATAAATTCACTAAAATCAAGCATGACCAACAAAAGTTTGAATTTAGCTCGCTATAATCGATAACTCGCTACGTCAGTGTGCGCTTTAACGAAGCTCGGCTGTGCTGCTGGTAAGCATGGCAACAAAATAAAGAAAAAAACCTGTTCGCGGATGTCGCTAAGCATCCTTAAAGGGCCCCTCACCAGGTCCGACCATTTCGAGTGTACCAGTGCAATGCATACACTGGGCGTTCACGATCACATATGCCAAGATTTGCAACTCTGCGCGCCACGGAAGGAGGTCAAATTTCAAACTGAAAGTTGCTTGCCCTTAATGTCGCGGGTGTGCACCCCAAGAAGGAGGGAATGACGTACAAAAAGTGCTGTGTTCCATTTCTGGACAGCATAGTAAACAGTGTACGCTGACAACTTACAAGACAGCATCGAGCCTCGGTCCTCCGAGAAATGGAACGCGACTGGATGACGTGTGCGCGACATGACGCCACCTCGCATCGACAAGAGAAAACTAAGAAAAACGAACGTAACTGTTATTTCTTTACCTTCTTTCGAGTCCAGATTTAAGAAACATTTAACGTAGCTCACACTGAGCGCCTGGAAAAGCGTCTGCTTGTATGCAGACGACCATACCGGCGACAATCGAGCTATCCGAGCAGGTCGCTCAGCTGCCATCTTGTTTGTACAGCAAAGTAGCCTGCATCGTTTTTGTCTCCGATGCTGTCTTCTCGAAGCTGTCTATTTTGCCGGCTACGTGAGAAATGGAATGTGACTTAAGATAGCCGCTGTCCACTCAGCTGTCTATTTAGCCGTCTACGGTTAGTACTGGAACACACTGAAGGAATGGTCCTACGCAGTTATCGGTGTTCTGACGTCGCTCACAGTAGCAAGTGACATCTCGAGAAATATTCAAGACGGCACATGTAATTTGTGTAATCTGTTGCTTGAATTACAGTGCACTAGGACGGGGGAGTGCTCGGAACGAGCTTCGAAAAGTGAAGCCCAAACAGAACCAAGCCCCTTGTGGCGCTGCGATCGGTAGCCTGCAATGTGTCGTCGTTTATTGGCATCTTCGACAAATCGCACCGGTGCGCACCGGGGCGCCCTGGTACGCCGTTTAGTCCAATCATCGTAGCGCCTGGGCGCCACGGTGCACACCGGTGCGAATTGTCGAAGATGCCATAAGATGCCCGCTTCCCACTCAAAAGTCCGGGTTCCAATCGCAGCTGTAGATCGTGGAATTTTATTTTCAGTGTTACTTGTTATAGCCAGCGCCTCTTCTATTTTAACACGAAAGTGTTTTATGCCGGGGTCCACTAAGTACATCCGTCACGGATATTACGTTGATAATATGGACGCCAACGAGTGAGAAAGAAAAAAACCAAGAAAACGATACCCCGCTGGGAATCGAACCGACGACGCTGCGGCCGCGACGGCAAGCGCCCGACGCGCTACCGACTAAGCTAACTCCGAAAACGCTAGACACGGCGCGAACGCGCCTTATATCTTTCACACATTCCCTTTCGCGGCGGGCGGGGCGGGGCGGTGCCGCCGTCTGTGAGATGTGAAAAGAAGTAATGGTTCACGATCGACACTTACTAGCGCTTACTCCGAGATTGCACGCGGTATCGGAGGTCATGGTTAAAGCGTCTCGATAACAGAGAGGTGGACTGGCCGCGCTGGCGTCGCCGAGGCACCCTTACGCTGTTACGTTCTTTGCCTTCGGCTTCGTATTAGCGTGCGTCGGCTCATCGGAGCCATGCAGCTTGCACGTGCACCAACGGGATTTCTCCGCCGCCGACTGCTTCAATTGCGAGAGCACCGACTAACAAAACTGCTGCAATATGTGTTGCAGAAAGGACGCGATTTCGACGTGCGAATGTCGTGCCTTGGTGGAGCGAGAGCAGCGCCTGCGAGACAGAGGTCAGCGGGACGCACGCGTATGCGGCTCAGGCTACGAACCTCTACCTCCCGTGTTGCTGAAGCGCAGTGTGCGTTATGTATGCATGAGCACAGGAGTCGGCTACCCATTACTAGAAAGCGCACACCGTGCCGTTTCTCTCCTTAATTGATGACGCTTTGAAGAAGTGCATACAGGGTACCAGTGCTGATTATGAGCTTGTTGACATCATCCTTACGCGGGATTCACGATTCGCTCTGTCCAAATATATGTTCACACCGTCAGCTACCACGACGGTTTAATCATGATCATGGGCGTTAGTCGTCGCGATAGAGACATGCTGTCAAGATGGGTGCATCCGCGTCAAACGGTGCTATAGCTGCCAAACACGAATAGACATTGTTCAAGCTCTCACATATCACTACACAATAAGCACTACTTCTGTGAAGACACGTTTCACTTTCGTGTTATACCGATTCCTATGATGGAGGGATCAGCCATGTATTTTTTTCAATGCCAGCCAGATGCGCCCGTTCCAGCCTTTCAAAACCCTCTCCACCAGCCATTTCCTACCCTTCCCTGTCGGCTAACCTTCGCGCCGGCTTTGCGTTCATGGGGGAGTACCCTTTATGTGGTGCCCCACGACGGAAGGCAGATGAGGCAATGTTTTGTTCAGTTGCGTTCAGATCCGAGGGGCGGCGTCTTGCATCCCTCATAATTAAAGCCCCTTGATGTTGGAAAGTAGCGACGCTCCTTTATCCACGCCGGCTCATCCTCGCCGCGCCGTCAACCTCCTCTTTTTTCACCCTCTCTTTCGCGGAGCCGGCGCATCCGCAACGCTGAATGGCTGCGACGCGCGATAGCTCCCAGTCAGGTGACCCTGACGTCACGAGAAGCGAGCGCAAGCAAACTTCGCGCGCTTTCAGCTGCTCACGCACGCCATGAACCCTCCAGGCGTCAACCCTCCAGGCGTGTGTGTACGGGTGTGTGCAGGTGTATGCGTGTTTGTATGTGCGCATATGTGCGCCTGCGTTTGTATGTGCGTGTGCGCACGTGTTAACGTGTGAGTGCATGTGCGTGCGTTTGTGTATTCGCGGTGTTTGTGCGTGTACGCACGTATGTGTATGCGTGCGCCTGCGCGTGCGTGTCTGTATACTCTGTATCACTTGTGCATGCGCGTGCGTTTCTGTATCGCTGTGTATGTGCGTGTGTGTCTGTATCGCGTGTGTATGTATGTGCCTGCGTCTCAGTATCGCGTGTGTATTTATGCGCGTGCGTGTCTGCATCGCGTGTGTATGTGTGTGCGTGCGTGTCTGCATAGCGTGTGTATTTATGTGCGTGCGTGTCTGCATTGCGTGTGTATGTATGTGCGTGCGTGTCTGTATCGCGTGTGTATGTATGTATGTGCGTGCCTGTCTGTATCGCGTGTGTATGTATGTATGAACGTGCGTGTCTGTATCGCGTGTGTATGTATGTATGAGCGTGCGTGTCTGTATCGCGTGTGTATGTATGTATGAGCGTGCGTGTCTGTATCGTGTGTATGTATGTATGTGCGTGCGTGTCTGTATCGCGTGTGTATGTATGTATGAGCGTGCGTGTCTGTATCGCGTGTGTATGTAGGTAAGAACGTGCCTGCCTGTATCGCGTGTGTATGTAGGTATGAGCGTGCGTGCCTGTATCGCGTGTGTATGTATGTATGAGCGTGCGTGTCTGTATCGCGTGTGTATGTATGTGCGTGCGTGTCTGTATCACGTGTGTATGTGCGTGCGCGTCTATATCGCGTGTGTATATATGTATGAGTGTGCGTGTCTGTATCGCGTGTGTATGTATGTATGAGCGTGCGTGTCTGTATCGCGTGTGTATGTATGTATGTGCGTGTCTGTATCGCGTCTATATGCGCGTGTCTATGTATGTATGTGCGTGCGTGTCTATATCACGCGTGTATGCGCATGTGTATGTAAGTGCGTGCGTGTCTGTTCGCATGTCCACGCACGTGTGTCTATAACACGTGTGTACGCGCGTGTGTATGTATGTGCGTATCTATATTGCATGTGTATGAGCGTGCCTGCCTGTATCCCGTGCGTATGATCGTGTGTATCTATGTGTGTGCGTGTCTGTATCGAGTGTGTATGCATGTCCGTGTGTGTACGTATGTGCGTGTCTTTATCACGTGTGTATAGGCGTGTGTGTGTGCCTGCGTGCATGCATCGTGTGCGTGCGTGCGTGTCTGACAGCGGCATTGACACAAAAAGGCTTCGGGCTCACTCATTTGGCCCAATTTAAGTAAACCACAACATTCCTTCTTGGGTGCCTTCTTTTAGCTCATCAAGACCACAATTATGAAAAAAATTCTCACCTATACTTTATGCTGGTTACATTATATGCGTTAATACACCGTGTTAAGGACAGCCCAGGCGGCGACGGGAAGGTAAACCGCTCAGCCGCCAGTTGATATACTCATTTTTTTCTAGCGCTTATTTGTATACACCGAAGCGTCTTTAAAAAATATATTTGTCACTTTGCTCTATCGGAAGCCCACTTTCGCCATGACTATTGCTTAAGAAACAGGTTCTCATTTGACGCTTCAAGGGGCCGGTTAAACAAGCGCGCGCAGTGATTTTAATGCGGCTGCGGCGAGCCAGTGGAGGGTTCAGCGTGCCGTGCGCAGCGCGCCGGCCAGGGGAGGGGAGAAATCCGAGGAAAATTGAGGAGGAAAACGCGCTCGCGGAGGAGAGTGTCGCTACTTTCTAGATCAAGGGGCTTTACTCATAATTAGGGAGCATACACGAACGACGATCGTTCATGTAGGCTCCCTACTCTTAAACGACGACACATTGCACGCTACCGATCGCAGCGCCACAAGCGGCTTGACCCTGTGTGGGCTTCACTTTCTGTACATTGGTGCTGCGGCCGTTCCGAGCACGTCCCTGTTCTAGTGCATTCTACTTAAATTGAAGTTGAGAGAAATAATAAAACACACAAAATTGTGCGTTTTTTCTTACTTCGAATCGCAACGAGATGCCAGAAGTGCCTGCGTTTCACATGACTTCATGTTCTGTGTAATTTTCTACTGCGTTCCAATGTCTGAATGGGTTCAATGTTTTTACCGTGTTCCGTGTTTGAATAACGTCGGTTTTATTTATTTATTTTTTTTTGAAGGGCACGGCCAAGCAGGAAATGAGCAAGTTGAAATCTTATACGTAAAGGCAACAAACCGTTTCCGAAATTTCGATGCATTCGGCATTGTCATTTGTTCACTTTGAGATGCGATAACTTTCTGGAGACGCTCACGTTATTTTTTCAGGGCATGCAAAGGCGTTGAACGACAGCAGAAATCCTGGGCACGACTGACAGGGAGTGGGCGTCTCATGTTTATAACTCAGAACTGGACGTTTTCGCACAGTGAAAAGCACGTTGCCAACCGCATAATAGACATGAACACGTGTTGCCGAGGTGAAGCTTTACACTGCAAATTTTATCATCGTAAAGCGCTCTCATCACAAAGTGCCAGAAACACCTTCCGCCGTGGACGCTGACGGGCCCGGTGCTACACTACGGGATCTTCAGCGCGATTGTACTAGCAACAGTAGGCAACCGAAATACCGGCCATGTATGCAACGCAATTTATCAAATGAGTCGTTTCTTTTGCGTGCTCTTTCCAATCGCAGATTTGCTTTCAAGTAGCTAGTCTTGCTGAAGACTGCCAGGACTGTCAGGGTTAGGTGCGTCGTCCCTGACAGCAGCTCTAGCGGTGCGACGCGGTGTGTAACGGTAAGGATCCATGATCCGGACCAGCCTCTTCAAACGTGCACGCAGTGATGGTTCCACACCGCAGAAGCAGGCAGTAGACCTCAGAGAAGAACACAACGACGCTCGCTTAATCGCCGACGTCATGCGCACGTGACATGACGTGCGCATGAAGTGCTGATGCGCCTGCGTCATGTCGTACTCCGACTCCGATACGGGAAAGGGCAGGGAAGGGATTTGGCTTGCGAAGGCTTGACGGGGCGAGTGGCAAGGATTACACGCTCGCATCCTCCCATCATGGTTTCGCGCCGCTTCAAATATTGCTTTTCTCAGCTCGTAATCATACCAGTGTGAAACATCCTTGTGGCACAACGCCCTTCATTGCGCACGCAACAAATTCCACTGTCTAACTAGAATTTGCTATCTGGCCTGGTTGGGGCCCTTTAAAGCAAAGGCTACAAATGACGCAAGTATTGCGTTAGAGCAGCACTCGGCTGAGATCAAAGCGATTATGCGTCGGTCGTTTACAGTTGCTGTCTGCAGCTGCTTGATCAAACCGTCGCGTAATCTCATAAGCAGTGCGCGCAATTACAGACACGACGGCATTCGATGTCAACGCTCCTTTTCGCAACGTTCGGTCACATCGCCGTTGCTTGCGTACGCTTCAAATAAATAAAAACGGTCTAGTTTTGGAGTCAACGCGCGAAGTAACATTGACAGAACGCGAAACGCTGTCGCGTTATCGAAAAATTTTGACGACATGCCAGGACTTTAGGAAGAGACGTGTCAATTTGTTGGCCTCGACAATTGGACCGTATATACCCCTTTCAGTCACGAATTATGATGCACTGCCCAAAAATGCATAAAATTTGCATGGCATGATTTCAGGGCACTCAGTATTACATTCCAAGAAATAAAATGAAGGAATGTGTTGTTTTGCGTGAGTTCCAGCAATTAATGTTAATTAGCGTGTAATTAAATATTTCATTAATCTGCAATCAGTCAGCTTCAATCCTTGCATAAAATGAATCACCTATGAGGCCCAAAATTCATGTACAGTTTGTTTTTTTATTGTATGCTTTTCGAGCGAAGAAAAAAAATATTCTTGACGTCGGTGCTGGAACGTCGCACGTCGAACGATCGTCGAACATGGTAGTGTCTCTAGCAGAGTGATCATCTGCAGCAATATACAGCATAATGAAGTTAAATGACCGCTAGTTGTCCACTCAGGAAGCCTGCACGAATGTGCACACTAAGTTTCAGGCCATTTGAACAAACACGCGGTGCGTGATGCGACTCCAAAGTTTATGTGTACAAATGTACACACCGTGACTGAAAGGGCTATTCAGCTAAAATAGCATACGGGTAAAGGACTACAGTACCGTGCAGAGCGGAGAAGTAAGTGTTCACGACTACATTGGTGCAGCCAGTGCTTCAGCGTGGTCTCTGGATTGCAAGCTCGCCGTCGTAATTCGCTGATATAGTTGGAACTCTTTATTAGCTCTGAGGTATACCAAGCTCGCCTTCAGCTTTTCAATAAGAAAACTGCAAGTACGTTCGCAGTGTCATCCCCTATAGCGGACAATCATTTAGTGCAGCTTGAAGTTCAAAAAGCGCTGTGACGAGATCTCTGTGGCTGATGATTGCTGTTATCAATACAACGTTTCAGGCAACGGTTACCACATGAAAGCCCACAGATAACGACTAGGAGGAAAGCATTGGGGGCGTTATTTCTGGCTTCCAATTGAAGCATAGCAATCATGGAATAATGGGAAATTCAGACTCACAACTAAACATTTGTGAAATCCAAATTCATAAGTCTTTTTTGTTAATTACGCGTTTTATCTCCAGTGGGCGGCAAGTTTCGCTAATTATATCCAGCTTCAGGATTTATTTACACATTTTTATGAGCATTTCTATCGCAAAATATTTTTCGTGAAAGCCTCAATTTTGCTGATGGCATCACCACTCGAAAAAAGAAATCTTACAGTGCTGATGCTGGTAGCATTAAGCACTTGATAGTCTAACATAGACAAGACGTGGCGTGTCAAGGCCACGTAAATAAATATTTTTAAGTGCGTAGCATTGGTCCTTACAGCAACGCCGTTGCGACATCAGCGGCCATCGACTCATACAGCAGGGGATAGTGCAGTATGGTGTAGCTGCGCTGGTTCCCCGAGTCCGCCTTATCCTTCATAAGTTGGGAGATCATCTGCAGAGCAAAAAGTAAGGATGATCACTACGTCAAAGTGCAATAAGAAGAGAATGAGAAAGCTCGTTTGTCTGGATACGTGTTAGTTCATATGGTAGCTTGCTTCACGCCACTGAACAATATTTTACTGCAAGGGCATCCATAAAGAGCAAAGAGTCTTTACCTACGCTGAAAGCCACTAAGCTCTAGCTCGAATTTCCCCCGACTTTTGAGACAGCTGAGGTACCGTTCGCAATGCGCGTTATGAGCAGTTTGTTATTCGAACTGAGTGAAGAGTTGGGTCCGCTAATACAACTGATAATAATGCCATCTTAGGCAGACACAGACCGGAATACGAGCATCCCGTTGGACGTAGAGAGTTCCTCGGCACCACACCCGTCCCGCGCAATATGTACCCTGCGTACCACACTAGTAGGTGAGAGGCTAGAGCTGACGCTATCAAACTAAAGTTCAAACAACACCCGGACGCCCGCTACACTGACACTGTCATGTATGTTCATGGAGACGCGTACGGTGTCAGCGTCGTATACTCCCGAGGCCGAGGGGTCGTTGTTGTATCGGCGTGGGCGCCTCAGACGCCACGTCGAAGGAACGCCGGGTGCACGCCGGAACGGCGGCCCCGAAGCAGACGAAAGGCACGCAGCAGGGTGCCGAACAGAAGACCTAACGCCAGTTTATTATGTACAGTGGAATATATACAGTTGAAGTGCGCCCCCTGGGGGCATGAGAACCGGTTCCCAAAACGGAACCGAAACCACTCTACCACATCATCCCCTCCCTTGAGAGAGGATGTCCGCATAGTCGCTGTCACCTTTAAGTCTAGGGCGCCGACGCCTGTACCGGTGCCATTTCCAAGAAAGTCGTCTAAACTGCAGCCGCCGCCAGCAGTCCGGCGGAGCGAAAGAACCGGCCGGTGAACTCTCCTCCCCTTGAGGAGGAAGCTTCTTCCAGTGCACTTTTGCCACTGTAGGGGCAGGCACATGCACATGATGGCGAGGCTCAGATGGCGCGTGGCTCGGCGCCACCGACGCAGAAACAGCGCACGAAACGGCAACGGGCACAGTCGGCGCAGACGCGACCGGCGGATGCATCTCCGAAGCATGCAGAACAGGAACTGGTACAGGGAACACAGCTGGCACGATCAGCGGATGCACCTCCGGCGCTTGTAGAACAGTACCAGGCTCCCGGAAAGCACCAACAGTCGGAGGAAGCACAGCCGGAGCTTGTGCAGCAGCAGGTGGAATGGTAGCAGCAGGCACAACTGGAGTATGGGCTGCTGGGACGCAAGCAGGTGAAGTTTGGTCAGTAGCAGTAGACCCAGTCGAAACAGCCATTGTAGCTACGGAAGCACTCCCAGTCGAAGAAATCACAGCCAGAGTATGCCCATCTCCAGGTAACACGGCGGAAGCAGGTACATCAGCAGCACGGGCAAGTACAGAATGTGAAGCAAGCACGTACTCTGTCTGAGCAGGGATCGTCGTAGTACGGGAAGTCGAAGTATGGCCCGGAAGAACTGGCATGTTTTCCGCAGAAGAACATGTAATCCTTGTCCCATTGGAAACTGCAGCTGTGTGCACGGCAGCACTCATTTGATCTGCATCACCGTCCGGAACCGCCACCGAGGTTCCCGCTGTGCGGCACATCTCGCTGAAGTGTCCTTGCTTGCCACAGCTGTTGCAGGTACGACATCGCGCAGGACAGCTCGGAAAATTCGCCCAATGCTGAGGCGAACCGCAGCGGTAGCAGACACTCGGCGGGGCCGACGGTGCAGGAGGGGTGGAGACACGTTGTTGCAGTGTACGTCCAGGAGGGCGACCGCCGCGGCGTCCATGCTCGCGTCGCATGGCAACGTCCGCTTGCATAGCAGTCAGCTGCTGCAACGCGCGGTCGACGCGCTCCTCTTCCCTGGCGTGTTCCAACGCTAGCTGTACAGTGAAAGCGTCTCCCATCTGGATGAAAGTCCGTAGGAGGTTAGGGTCGCGCAGGCCTTGTAGTATCTGGTCGCGGAGCATCGTAGCTGCTGCGGTGCCGAAACTGCAATGGTCGGCCAAACGACGCAGCGCTTGTATGAACTGGACGACACTTTCGTCCGGTTGTTGAACCCTCTGTCGGAATTGGGCGCGCACGCAGACAGCCTCTTCAGGCGGCGCAAAGTATGCGTCCAGAATGGCTAAGGCCTGCTGGTACGCGTCGCTTGCTGCGATGTCTCCGGTAGCCTGGTCGCCGTCAAGCTGCGTCTGCTCGTCAGCAGCCTTGTAGTAGGTATGCAATCCCTCCACGCCGAGCGCGTTGAGAAGCAGCACCTTCTTCCTTTCTGGCGTGGCGTCCGGGGCCGCCGCGTCGATGTACACTTGCAAGACGCGGCGCCACTTCTTCCACGGAATCGGAGGCACGCCAGGGCATTGCAGGAATGGAGGTGGTGGAATTGCGGGGTACATGTCGCCGAAGAGACCAAGCGCGACGGAAGAACAGCAGTAGAAGTAGAAGCAGAGGCAATGAACGTAGTGGCCGCAAACACGTGTAATGACCCGCAGTCTTCTCAATCAGCCGAAATATCCGTGGGCAAGGGTATCTTGAAGGTGAGCCGTACAGCAGAAGCAAGCAGAAGGCAGGATGGCTCGCATTTCGGCAGGATTGATCCGGATTTCCCTCGTCGCCAATGTTGTATCGGCGTGGGCGCCTCAGACGCCACGTCGAAGGAACGCCGGGTGCACGCCGGAACGGCGGCCCCGAAGCAGACGAAAGGCACGCAGCAGGGTGCCGAACAGAAGATCTAACGCCAGTTTATTATGTACAGTGGAATATATACAGTTGAAGTGCGCCCCCTGGGGGCATGAGAACCAGTTCTCATGCGGAACCGAAACCACTCTACCACAGTCGTGTCAACCACGGTCAAGACAAGCAACCTAAAAAGTCACAGTTTCGCCACATGGGCGAAGCAATGAATGCGATAGCAAGACATTGGAATGTCACACGAGGAACGAGAAGCAGCTCGATACTTGCAGCGCGGCGCTGAAGCACAAAGAAGGACGCCCGAAAAGAACGCACAGGCATGCACAGGGCCAGCGTGTACTAACTGTCGCAGTTGTTACGTCCTTGTGTGTATATATATATTATAAAGACGTTTTTTAGCGGGCACTCGGCGACGATACACGACTGCGACAGTCAAGGCGGGGTGCCGACTCTGAGCGCGAGGAGCGTGCTGTCCCAGAAGAGCGGATGAGGACGACCCACTAGTAAGCGCTCGAGAGGGCGACCCATTACAGGCTTGCAACGCTTCGCTACAATATATATATATTATATATATATATATATATATATATATATATATATATATATATATATATCGTTACGGGAACGAATGCTAGCGGGAGATGGGCCTAAGCGAGAGGACGAAGAAGACAAGGAGGAGGAGGAGCGTGGAATGGCGAGGCTGGAGACAATGGCCGCCGGATTACATAAGCGTTTTTAGCATGTTTCTTCTGTGTCAAGAGTGACCCTTACATTTAGTAGCAGTGGTGGGATGGAGTACCCACAGGAAAGACTGGTGAGAGACGCTGAGAAGGTTTTGGCGATGTACGATAGACAGTGGGAAGCCTCGATTGAGCAGACGCGCCGTGATTTGACCAATAGACTAGGAGGCGCCGCTCTTGCCACTAACTCCGTTGTCGCAGCGGTTGGCACTCAGGACGTCAGCGAGGAACGCACGGTTAGTCTCAGGAACAAAGCCAGCTTTTCTCGAGGATCAAGCCAGGCGAGTGTAACGACAAACCAAATACCCTGTTGACGGCACCCCTAATGATAAAGAGGGCGCACGCGGGGATCAAAGCCGAAACGAGTACAATGAGGGGAAGACTAGAGAAATGGGTGTGTGTGAAAAGGCGCTTCTTATTCCTATTGGGCTGCTATTCTGGACACTGTCGAATTCTGCCATCTTGTCAAATTTCGTAATGGCGGCATTTTAAGCTAATCGGAGAGGCCGTAGCAGCGCTCTGGGCCAATCATACTTGAACAATGGCGGAATTCGACAACATGGCGGAATTCGACAATGTCCAGAATAGGGGGTCAGAGGACAGTAGTTCAGACAATCCGGCTCAGGCGCACGACGAAGGCTCAGAAGCACGACGCAGGCGCAGAAGAAAGAAAACAAAAATACAAAGTGAAGGTCAATTTATTGAAGAGCATCCTTTGAGCCCGACGAAAACTTCTTGTGCAGACATTCCATTGCAGCAGGAACCACCTGTAGTGAATGTTCAACGCAACACTGCAGAGAGCCCCTGCACTAGACTCCGACGTCAACGAAAGTCAGAGCGAGGCTCTAAACCACGACTCCGCCCATTTCCAATAGCCACCATGGATACACTGAAGACCGAGAACAATGGAGCCGCTGCAGACAGCGTCACGGGATTCTCATCTCAGGTAGGAATGTCAAGACTAGATAAAGCGGCGAAAAACGTACTACACACCTGTCATGACCCCAACATCGTCAAAAGACGACGCATGCCACAATAGTTGTTGGCAGGTGAAATGAATTTTTGAAATAGGCAGCGCGAAAACGAGGACACGAGAAGAAGTACAACACACCACACAGTATCGTCTCACAACTAACTTTATTAGAAAGAACACTCACCATATAAAACATGACCAAGTACCACGTGTTCTTACATAATTGATAGCCAAAAAACATGTGCTCCTGCAAAGATTACCAAAGGTTACAAAATATTAAAACAATGATCACATATGTATTTATTCACTATGTGATGAAACGATTCAGGAAAGAAATTTGATTGTCATGCAGTGCTATAGAGGACATGCTTACACATAGACTGCCTATTTTGTTGGTGTAGTAAGCCTCAATAATTTCTCTAGTAGCCTGATTGTTATGCTTGAAAATAGAGATGCTGTCACGAAAATTGGGGGTGCATCCGTGTTGCGAACGGTGTCGAGCAACGTACGAGTACGCGTTGTCTTCCAATGAGCAATTGTGTTCCGACAACCTTACACTCAGGCAACCACCTGGCAACGACGTTTTTTTGGCTATCAATGATATGAGAGCACGTGGTATACGGTCATGGTTTAAATAGTGAGTGTTCTGTTACTTGTCAGAAAGCGCTGTGTGCTGTGTTGTACTCCTTCTCGTGTCCTCGTTTTCGCTCTGCCCATTTCAAAACTGCATAACCGATCTAACTTGCCCAAATGTCGATTCTTCTGCAGGCGAAATGGTCTTGGAGAAAGAGCCGAGCACAGGGGCGATCTTCCGCTTCACGCTTCAGAACCCTCGGCTCAGCCTTGTTGCCTACTTTAGCTATACGCGCACCCACCGATGTGAAATACAAGTTTTTTTATCATTTTATGCGAGTTATGAAAGCAGGCGTGTAGTCCAAACCTGGAGACCCTTGCTGCTTGCGTGACATGCTGAAGGGGCTTGGCGCTGGTTTGTATCGCCGGCGTGTTGACTTGTCCGAAGTGGTAGACCCGCTGTGACCACATCTTATCCAAGTACGTCTTTGTCGTTGGATTCGTCGTCAGATCACGCATGAACGTCTCGTTTCCGCAAGAGCTGTAAGCACATGAAGATGGAAAATATTCTGTGGTTTTTAAAATTACGATATGATCATAAGGCGTACCGTACTTGGAAACTCTGGATTGATTCTGACAACACAGGGCTTTTCAACGTGCACCTAAGCAAAGTACACGGTTTATTTCGCCCTCACTGAAATGCGGCCACCGTGGCTGGGAGTCGAACCCACATCCTCCAGCCTAGCAGGCAAGCTGCCACTGTGGGTGGGTCAGAGTAAGGTGATATTTACTTGAGATGATGTTCATCGGTAACTATACGCTCATCTCGGTAGCTAAAGTGGTTCCTTGGGCGAGTTGGTACGACATACTTCACATAAAAACAGCCCAAAAGCACAGAGGACGATTAAAAGAACGACTCTCGTGTTGATTCACCTATGCCATAGTTTATTCATTACGCAATGCGAACACGCCGAACGTCTATACAAATAACGCCAGGTTTCATCAACAGAGAGTGGTTCAGTCGATCCAGCTATCTGTTTCCTTGTACGTACAATGCAAAGATGTAAATTGCCAAATAATATAAAATGACTGAGTGCAGAAACTTATGGCTGTGGAGTGAAGTGATGTCGATCATTGCCGCCATTGCAAGCACTAACATATATATATATATATATATATATATATATTATATATATATATATATATATATATATATATAATATATATATATATATGTTTGTATATGTATATAGATAGGACGAAAGCCTGATGAAGGCTGGCCCACAGGCCTAAACATAAATAAAACTACAATTTCGTACGTGAGCCCCTCTCTTCACTCGTATATATAGATATATATATATATATATATATATATATATCTATCTATATATATATATATATATATATATATATATCTATATTTATTATATATATATGAGTGAAGAGAGGGGCTTCCGTAGGAAATGTTTCATTTTGTTTAGGCTGGGGGGCCAGCCTTCGTCAGAATGAATGCAGTACATTTGACAGCCACTATTTGTAGGTGTGTAGCTTCACACTGTGGCGCAGTGCACCACAATCAAACGCTCTGCGCATCGCGAACAACAAGTTATAGGCGCATGGTGGACACAAAACTGCGAATAACAGTAGGAAAAAGAAAGATATTGCGTTAGACAAGAAACCGTGTCACTGGTCTGTGAGATACCGCGAGGCACAAACATATCAGATTCATTGGCGCCGTGCAAGGCGTACAACACAGCAGACTATATTGGGGAGGCCCTGAGGCAGCTTAATGATCGTTCATTTTATTGGCGACTTGATGCACACCCCACAAAGAACTTTAAAAGAATGTTGAAAGAAAAGACCAGTTTACTGTTCAGAGAGAAAAAAAATATGTGATAAGGCAGCCACTACACTAGTCCCCAAGTCCATCTGCAGGCCGATTTTGTATGCTGTCAAAAATTCATAAGCCGAACAATCCCGGCCGCCCCATCGTTTCAGCTAACGGGACGGTGACAGAAAACCTGTCTTGTTATGTCGACTCGCTAATTCGTAACATTCCAGCCACATTTCTGTGCTTCGTGAGGGACACGAGCCACTTTTTGTCGGCAATTAATGATATTACCGTGCTAATGGTTCCTTCCTTGTAACACTGGACGTAGCGTCCCTGTACACAAACATCCCTCATTCGGACGGCATCTTGGCGGTTGTTGAAGCGTATAACAAATTTTCCGGTGATAAGCGAGTAGATAGCCTATACCATAGCGAAACTACTCGAAATGATTCTCCAGCTGGACAATTTCGTGTTTAATGAAGTCCACTACTTACAGGTTAGCGGCACTTCTATGGGAACTAAGATTGTACCGAACTATGAAAACATATTTATGGGGAGGCTTGAATAGCAATTTTTACGCAGTCACCATTTAAAACCGCTGTGCTACAAAAGGTTCATTGACGGCATATTCTTTATTTGGCCTCATCGTGAATCTGAGCTTCTCGCATTTACATCAGATTTTATTAACGTTCACCCATCTATAACCTTCACGCACGCCTACTCGGCGGAACCTATTACCTTCCTTGACGTCGCTGTATGCCTAAGCAACGGGAACCTATTGACCAAGCTTTATCAGAAGCCTACTGATCGACAGCAATATCTTCATTTCAACAGTAGTCACCTTAAACATTGTAAATCAAGCATCCCATACAGTCAAGCAGTCCGTTTTAAACGCATTTCCTCAGAGCAAGCAGACTTCAGCGCCAGCTGCTATAAACTGCATGTTTCCCTTCTCAAACAGAAGTACCCCGCTCAGATTATTGATGACGCCATGGTACGCGCAGAAAAGCTTGACCGTAAAACGCTTATCAACGCAGAGAAACGTCCCAGTAGCCTCAATAGAGCTAAACTTGTACTCACGCATAGCGCGTCAGCGCCGTAGCAGCAATTCTGAAGAAACATTACAGCATGTTGACTCAAACCGAGCACTTAGTTTTTCCACAGCCACTCCGCGCCCTGTATCGGCGTTGTAGTAATTTGCAGATTACCCTTACGTCCTCCAAAGTTCGAAATAACTACATTCCACACGCTGGTTGCCATCCATGTCGCAAACCTTGATGTAAAGTACGCACTCCGATGACGACCACCACTGTGGCTAAAAGCACCACCAATGGTTTTAACTTGAAAATTCGGGGTGATTTTACGTGTGACACAGATAATTTCGTTTATTTGCTTGAGTGCCTCCATCTTCAAGTTCTAGTATATCGGTCAAAGCGAAAATGCATTTCGCTACCATTTCAACAACCACAGGGCGCACGTGCACTCCATGCTTCATTTGCCAATATCTAGACATGTCGCCAGCAACGGGCATACCTTTGAATCATTTAAGTCGACTGTATTGGAATCGGGTTTCACGTCACATTATAAGCGCGAAATGCGCGAGTCATTTTTGATTCACAAGTTTAACAAGGTTTCTAGTGTCTTAAACGAAAACGCAGGTAAGCTGGCTAGCGTACTTGCATATTATGCAGTGCACACTTCCATGCTGGCTCAAACTTGCCTTTGTTGGATTGGACAATCATTCTTTAGAGAAAGTGTTCTTTTCAATTATTTGTTTTCCCCTCTTTGCCCGATGCTATTCGCAGAGTGCGCTCCTGTGCCATGTACGCCTTGCACGGCGCCAATGAATCTGATATGTTCGTGCCTCGCGGTATCTCACTGGCCAGTGACGCGGTTTCTTGTCTAACGCGATATCTTTCTTTTCTCCTATTGTTATTCGCAGTGTTCTGTCCACCATGCGCCTATAACTTGTTCTCAATGCGCAGAGCGCTTGATTGTGGTGCACTGCGCCACAGTGTGAAGCTACACGCCTACAAATAGTGTCTGTCAAATGTACTGCATTCATTCTGACGAAGGCTGGCCCATCAGCCGAAACGTAAATAAAACTACATTTCGTTCGTGCATCCATCTCTTCACTCATCTATATATATATATATATATATTATATTGTGAGGAAGAAGATCGGCAAGCATGAAGGCCCATCGCCATCGGCTGGCACACACCGACAATTCGCTCTCTGGCTACGCCCTGCGCGCTGCTGCTACGATCGTCGCTCTCGCAGAATCCTGAATAAACCCCCCGTAACAAGTGGTGGAGCTGCGGGGTAAGCAAATCTGGAACTACGCAACGGGAAACTCAAGCCCGCCTCTACAATGACGGAAGGGGGACCAATGCAGCAACAACAACCCGGTGCCACGGTGACTACCGTGCTCTGCCCTGGCCCGTTCCCTCAACGCGACCCACACAATCTTCAGCGGTGCGGAAGAGCAAGATGTGAAGACTGGCTCGCTGAATACGAACGAGTGAGCGTGATAAACCGCTGGGACGACGCAGGAAAGCTCAACTACCTTTCATTTTACTTGAGCGGTGTCGCCAGCGTGTGGCATCGAAACCATCAACGTGACCTCCCGACATGGGCTGCCTTCAAAACTCACGTGACGGAGGTATTCGGGCGCCCCGCCGTTCGCAAGCTTCGAGCTGAGCAACGTTTGCGTGCTCGTGCGCAGCAGAGCGGTGAGAATTTCACAAGCTACATAGAAGACGTTCTTGACCTATGTAACCGCGTTGATGCAGCAATGACCGATGCCGAGAAGATTAGGCATATCTTGAAAGGAATCGAAGACGATGCCTTTCAGATGCTGCTGGCGAGGAACCCATCAACAGTCTCTGACCTAGTCAGCCTTTGCCAAAGCTTTGATGAACTGCGCAAACAACGTGCAGCCACCCGCCAATCTCTACCACCCGCGACTTCAATGTCCGGCTTGGCTGTAGCTCCCGATCACACATCCCTGCTGCAACAGATTAAGGATTTCGTTCGAGAAGAAGTCGCTCGTCAGCTTTCGCTGATGCCGCTTATTCACGGCCAGTCGAGTCCTCCATTGGCGCCCGCTCTCCAGAACATCATCAGGGATCAGGTAGCCGATCAAGTTCCACCTTCTCTCCTTCAGGCTCCAACTGCTGCTCCTCTGACGTACGCTGAAGTCGCTTCGAGGCCTGTGCTACAAAGTTACGGCCCACGTCGACCACATATGCGCCCGCCAGTATTTCCACCCGCCCGACCAGCAGTACAGTACGCACGAGCTGAAGATCCTTGGCGCACAGAAGACAACCGTCCTATCTGTTTTCATTGTGGTCTTCCTGGACATGTGGCACGTTACTGTCGCTTTCGTGTACCGAACGTCTCTAACAATATGCGTCCACCATGGGTCACGTATGCGCTACGTCAGCCCCGCCGTAGTTATTCGGACGACCGCGAATCTGCTCCTGTCGCTGAGGCACCATTCTCCTCCCGCCGTTTCGCCTTCTCCTCACCGCCGTTCCCCTTTCACCCATGCAACGACGGCGGAGCCCTCTGCGCCAGGAAAACTAACTAGCGCAGTTCAGGAGGCAAGAACTGCGGTGCCAGCGAAATGTCTAAGGCCTCAATTTCCCCGAAGAACGTTATTGATGGTCGCCATAGAAGGAATACGGACGCTAGCCCTCGTCGACACTGGCGCTGCTCTTTCAGCAATTGATGCCCGCATTTGCCGCCGAATCGGAAAAGTGACGACGCCACTTTCTGGACTATCCCTTCGTACCGCCAACGCACAGCACGTCGAGCCGTCCGGCGCCTGCACAGCCCGTGTCGTCATTCAGAATGTCGTCTATGTCATCGAATTCATCGTGTTGCCATCATGTTCTCACGACGTGATATTAGGCTGGGATTTTCTCTCTACGCACCATGCGATCATCAATTGCGCCCGCGCCGAAATCGAGTTGTTTCCGTTTTCACCAGATATTATCAATGACCACACAGACTCTTGCAAATCGCAGTTTCTGAAGACACCGTTATACCGGCCTGGTCTACTGCTGTGTCAGCATCTCTTGTATTTCTATCACCGACGGCACCTTGCTTTTCGCACCCTCTGACCTTCTACTTCGCCGCCGATCACTACCACTGCCGTTTGCCGTCCTTCAGTTCAATTCTGGCACCTCTGTGATGTACGTGTCAAACCCAACGGCCGCACCAGTCACCCTGCGCCACCGTGAAAGCCTAGGGAGAGCCGAACCACTGCCATCTTCTTCAATTTTCGACATCATGGAAGACTCCGCTGACCTGGCCGCCCTTGAGACCTCGCCTCCTCAGTCACTGCCGCGGTCTTTCACACCAACTATTGCAAGCGACCTTACGACGACGCAGCGCGACCAGCTTCTTCGCTTGCTCGAAGGTTTCTCATCCTCGTTTGACTCCCACGCAACGTCGCTTGGCCGCACGACGGCTGTGTCGCACACCATCGATACTGGAAGCCATGCGCCTATTCGACAGCGTCCTTACCGAGTATCGGTGAGCGAAAGGCACGTTATCGATGAGCAGGTGAAAGACATGCTCCAACGGGGTGTCATTCAACCTTCCAACAGTCCCTGGGCCTCGCCAGTCGTCCTGGTTCGGAAAAAAGACGGTACCATACGATTTTGCGTCGATTATCGACGGCTTAACAAGATTACCCGAAAGGACGTGTATCCGTTACCCCGTATCGATGACGCCCTGGACTGTTTGCAGGGTGCGGAGTTCTTTTCTTCCTTGGATCTCCGCTCTGGATACTGGCAAGTGCCAATGGCTGACGCTGACTGTTCGAAAACGGCGTTCGTAACACCAGACGGATTGTACGAATTCACTGTAATGCCGTTCGGTCTCTGCAACGCGCCCGCGACCTTTGAACGCATGATGGACGGCATCCTGCGCGGCCTGAAGTGGCGCACTTGTCTCTGCTATCTTGACGACATTGTCGTCTTTTCCCCAGATTTTTCGACTCATCTGCACCGTTTACATCAAGTTTTGACCTGTCTCCAGAATGCTGGCCTCCAGCTTAACTTGAAAAAGTGCCAGTTTGCGGCTCGAAAACTGACTATATTAGGCCACGTTGTCTCCAAAGAAGGCATTCTCCCCGATCCTGCTAAACTCCGGGCCGTATCCGATTTCCCAAAGCCCACTACCCTGAAAGCACTACGTAGCTTTATTGGCCTATGCTCATATTTTCGGCGCTTCGTTCGCAATTTTGCTAATGTCATCGCACCCCTGAATGCACTTCTCCACGGCGACAATGAACTGTCTACCTGGTCGGAAGCCTGTGATCACGCGTTTACGACTCTTCGCCACCTGCTTACATCTCCGCCAATCTTGCGCCACTTCGATCCCGGCGCACGGACAGAAGTTCACACTGATGCCAGTGGTGTTGGCCTTGGTGCTGTGCTCGCACAACGTAAGGACGCCAACACCGAATATGTGGTCGCCTATGCCAGTCGTGCGCTCACGAAACCTGAGACCAATTACTCCGTCACAGAAAAAGAGTGCTTGGCTATCATATGGGCTCTTCAGAAATTTCGCCCTATCTTTACGGTCGTCCTTTTGACGTCGTAACGGACCACCACGCTCTTTGCTGGTTGTCGAACCTGAAGGACCCGTCAGGCCGCCTCGCTCGTTGGGCTCTCCGGATCCAGGACTACGACATCCGCGTCGTCTATCGCTCTGGCCGCCGACACTCTGACGCTGACGCCCTTTCTCGTTTTCCCCTCATATCAGACGACAGCACTTCTACTCGCGATCAAGATATGTCGCCGCTTGACATCCTGGACATGGCCTCAGAACAACGAAACGACCCATGGATCGCCACCATTTTGAACTTTTTGTCAAGCCCTCCGACAACGTCGGCACCTCGCTCACTGCGACGCCAGGCACAACATTTCGCTATCCGCGACGGACTTTTATACCGCCGCAACTACCACAACGACGGCCGCACATGGTTACTAGTCGTACCCCGTAATCTTCGTAAAGAATTGTGCTCCGCTTTCCACAATGACCCACAGTGTGGTCACGGTGGAGTGTCTAAGACGTACATGCGGCTCAGTCGACGATATTTTTGGCGGGGCATGTACAACTTCGTCTGCAAGTACGTCCGCTCTTGCATCCCCTGCCAACGACGCAAACCAGTCTCGCACCTCTCCACAGCACCTCTCCAGCCACTCCCATGCCCACCCCTCCCGTTTGACCGCGTCGGCATCGATTTATACGGGCCCCTTCCATGCACTGGTGCTGGAAACCGATGGATTGTCGTTGCCGTAGATCATTTGACAAGGTATGCTGAAACCGCCGCCTTGCCTGCTTCAACAGCAAAAGACGTTGCATCGTTTATTCTACACAACTTCATTCTTCGCCATGGCGCACCTCGTGAACTCCTGAGTGATCGGGGACGTGTATTCCTCTCGGACGTGCTGCAATCCCTCCTATCTGAATGCCAAATTATTCACCGCACTACTAGCGCTTATCACCCACAGACCAATGGCTTAACTGAACGATTTAACCGGACCCTTGGTGACATGTTGTCTATGTACGTTGCCTCAGACCACTGCAATTGGGATGTTGTACTTCCGTTTGTCACATACGCGTACAACACCGCCTGCCAAGCCACTACCGGATTCTCACCATTCTTCTTGCTTTATGGCCGCGAGCCCTCCAGCACGATTGATACAATTCTCCCGTATCACCCAGATCCTGCCGACTGCCAAACCTGTGTCTGAGCTCGCCCATCACGCTGAGAGATGCCGACAACTTGCCCGATCTTTCACTTATGATGAACAGTGTCGCCAAAAACAGCGCCATGACTCCAAGCCTCCTCCGGACCCTTTTCCTATCGACTCCCTCGTGTGGCTTTGGGTGCCTCCAGTTGCTGCCCCCGGCCTTTCATCTAAGCTCCTTCCAAAGTACCACGGACCCTACCGCGTGGTTGCGCAAACCTCCCCTGTCAATTACGTGGTCGAACCCGTTACGCCATCTTCCGATCTCCGTCGTCGCGGGCGAGAGACAGTCCACATTGACCGCCTTAAGGCATATTATGATCCTCTGACCTCTATCTAGATCGCCAGGATGGCTACCTCTCCATACCGGGGGTGATTGTGAGGAAGAAGATCGGCAAGCATGAAGGCCCATCGCCATCGGCTGGCACACACCGACAATTCGCTCTCTGGCTACGCCCTGCGCGCTGCTGCTACGATCGTCGCTCTCGTAGAATCCTCAATAAACCCCCCGTAACAATATCTATTTAATTAAACGGCCGCGAGTGCCTCAATACCATGTCACGTAAATCATGCTGTACATGACGTGCGGGCCATGGTTTGCATGTTAGGACCTGACACCTATGTTTGTCATACACTCTCGTCACGCCATACTAATTTTGGTATTTATCAGTTAACAAAGCGGCTTAACAAAGCGGTTAACATACATATATATATATATATATATATATATATATATATATATATATATATATATATATATATATATATATATATATATATATATATATATATACCGGTTGTCCCAGCTATCATTTGCCAAGGCTTAAAAAATACAATAATAGGGGTAGGCGATTGAAAACAGTTGCAAGTTGCGAACAGCCACCTTGCGCACTACACACAATTCTTTGTTTTGTAATTAAATATCTGCTAATTAAAATTATCTAACTAAATTATTAGATATTGACTTTAGGCAAGAAATGCGACTTGCAAAGTTCGAGAGCGTCTTCAGAAACCCCTATCGCATTATTTGAGATATAAAGGAAGTCTCACCTCTACCATTTTTTCCAAGCTGCAAAGAAAGCCCGCAGAATATAAAAACAACCACGTGACAAGCGCATTCGCGCGCAGCGAACATGCTGCTCTCAGGCGTGGTTTGAGCGAACGAAATCAGCTGCGGCCGCGACTCGCCGGCTCCGTTGCAGCGGTAGGCCGATAATTTAACGGTGGTTTTAGGGGCGAAGCTCCTTAAGGCGGCACCCGTTCGTCCCTCGTAGTAGTAGTCGTAGTCCGTAACAAGTCTTACGCTTTGACCTCCAAGGTGGTGCCGGTTGGAGATTTTTCCTGTGCGTTGTTGAACAATAAAAAATTCGCAGCGTGCGCGTTAACTAAAAGCCGAATTCTTCTGTCTCTCGTTCCCCATTAGCAGCCATTGGCATGTTCCAGTAGGAAACGTTAGTAGAAGTAGAAGTGTAAGTGTTAGCTAAAAGCCGACTTCTTCTGTCTCTCATTCCCATTAGCAGCCATTGTTTACCTCCAAGGTAGTGCCTGGTGAGATTTCTCCTGTGCGCGATTAAACAATAAAAATTTTGTTCAAAACGCCGTTGATTGATGAAATAAACCAACGAAAGACGCCAGATGTTTTGTAAAAGCAGAACGAAAGAACGCCAGATGTTTCTAAAGCAAAACTAAAAGACGCCAGCTGCTTAACGAAAGACGCCAGATTTTTCTAAAGCAATGGTTTTCTAAACAATGAAAATTCACAGCGTACATGTAAAATAAAGTGAGCTGCAAGTCGTCATAAATCATCGAACCTTTAGTATAAACGCGCCCGATCTCACGTCGGTGATGATGTACTGGGCAGAATTCACGGAAGATTCACGGTTTACCGATGAACCTCCGCAGCTTCGCCCACTCATCATCATTCACTCCGTGGATATGCTGTGATTTTTTTTGACCCACGCTCGCTACAACTTGCACCGTCCCGCGCGCCAACTGGCTGACGCGGGCCAAGAAACTACCGCCAACTTATCGACCTACCGCTGCAACGGAGCCGGCGTGTCACGGCCGCAGCTGCTTTCGTTCGCTCAAACCGCCGCTGAGAGCAGCATGTTCGCTGCGCGCGAATGCGCTAGTCACGTGGTTCTTTTTGTATTTCACGGGCTTTTTTTGCAGCTTGGAAAAAATGGTATACAGTGAAAACCTCGGTGATACGATCACAGCTCATACGAATTTCGGGGTGATACGAATTTTTCGTTGGTCCCGGCCAAGACCTATTGGCCTCAATGTAATGGAGTACGGTTGTTGCGAACCGATTTTCACCCAGCGACGTTTGATACGAACGTTCGCTACCACCCAGGTTCGAAGAGGTGCTGTCTGCGCTGTCGCGGAAGACGCGCCAAGCACGTGCGAGCACGGGAACGCAAGCATGGGCATGCGCGCCACACCGCCAAATCGTCAGAATCACGGTGTAAGAAAAACACTTTTCTTACGGTCAGAATAAACCTTCAGAGACGCGTCACGGCCTTTGAGTGTCGCAAGTCACAACGCACCTGGTTCATTAATTAAATGCGCGCGTACGGGCCGTATATTTTACGAGTGCTAGTATGATTGCCGACATCTAAAACCTTAACTGACAATCATTCAGGGTTCTTCCTGACGTTGCTGCGGCCCTGACAAACAATAAATGAAAATGTACGCCAGCTTTGTTTTGTCGCATGCTAATTTTCCATACTTTCTGTTGATACGAATTTCGGATGATACGAATATTTTTGGTGGTCCCGTGAGATTCGTATCACCGAGGTTTCACTGTACGTGAGACTTTCTTTATTGCAAATAATGCAATGTGGGGTTTCTGAAGACGCTCCCGAACTTTGCAAGTCGCATTTCTTGCCTAAAGCGAACATTTAGCAATTTAGTTAGATAATTGTTTTAACTAATTAATTAATTACAAAAAATTGTCTGTAGTGCGCAAGGTGGCTGGCAGCACTTCGCAACTGATTTCATTCGCCTGCCTCTAATATTTTATATTTTAACCCTTGGCTAAAGATAGCTAGGACACCCAGTATTATCAGTGGCGTAGCCACGAATTTTGTTCGGGGGGGGGGGGGGGTCTCACGTTGCAGCGCGGCCTCCTCATTGAATTTTTCGAACGACTAAGTATATGAATGACATGTATTACCAGTGACAATTTGTATTAGATGCTGCGAATCACTTCTTGAATGCTGCGCACTGTCAAGAACGAGTAAGACATGTCTTTTTCATAAAAATATTAGATTGGCATGCCCGCATAATCTTCCCAGGAATACCTGTCTTCAATCTGTTCAATTTTTTTTAATTTAATTTTTTGTGTAAGAGGTGCGGCAAATATCACGTAAGCTTTGGAACTGCATCAGTTTTGAACTGAAGAAGCGCCTGATAATAAAAAAAATGAAGTCCACAAAATTACCACGAGGAGATCAAATATTTTAATGCAGGTTATTCACGCAAAATGTTCATCTTTTTCCACAAATGATGCGGCCAGGGAAAAACAAGATTATGAAAGTACACTTCGAATACAGGCAAAACATATGTCACCGGAAAAAGTGCGCAGTATGCTTGCACAAAACATCACAAATGTACACTTAAATATGCAATCAATATACGGAACTAAGGAATGATCACTATACATAATGCCCAAAATAAGGCAAAAGAACATGCTGCACAATCACAGAAACTGACATGTCCTTGGACCAAGCTGCTGTCTCGGACGCGCCATGTGACCAGAACTATAAAGGAAGAGCGCAGAAATAACGAAAGAAACTATTTCAAAACTGTTTTAAAAGTGCGAACCACTATTGTGCACTCAATATAAAAGGAGGGTTGTCGCTTCTAGTTGAAAAAGCAATGAAGAACAAAAACGACAAATGAAAATAACAAGCAATGTCGCTAGTACGGTTTCCCAAGAGCTGAATTTGTTTATTAACGCCTCTTATGCCGACCTCTCAGTCAACAAGATGAAGCTGTCGACTCGCTGTTAATGTCCACCTGATGCCCGTATTCGAATGTTTATATTAGGTCACGGTGTTAACTGCTAAAGGTACAAAATCCTCACGTCTTTAAAACGTGGTGAACAATAACACTGCGTAAGAATTACGCACTCATTGACCTGAACTCTGGAATAGCAGTGTCTTTTCCTTTCGTTTGCGCTGGTTTTTGTCCTGTTCGGTATCAAAGGACAAAGTTGACCCGGCGAGGAAGCTTAGCGAAGCGGTCAATGACTTTCGACACGCTGATTTCGACATTTCTGTGGGCGTACAGAGGTGCCAGGCCAACCATGCGTTCCTCAAACATCGTAGAGCGTAAGTAGTTTTTTTCCGGTTGATAAAGAAAGCGCGCGAAATCTGAAAAGTGACACGTGACTAGAGTGCTGCGTGCATCAGGAAGACGTTGCTCTAAACGCAGTCGAGACGATGCAACCTACTTTTATTTCCAATCCGTTCCTATTAGATTTCATTTTTTTTTCAGATTATGCAGAATTATTTTAGAAATAAGCTGGAAAAAAAACAGTAATTAAGGAGCGAGCGAAATGCTCATCGGAATAAACGTAGAATAACTGCGTAATTGGAAGCCCAGCATGTCGACCATTTTTCTGCGCTGGTGATGTTTACACGTGCGTCGTATGGTGCACTCACCTGTAGTCGATTCCGATGCCGTACTCCGTTCTACGGTGACCACTGGCAGTCTTCAAGAAGTAGGTGAGATCCTCCTTGTATGGCGGAACCACCTTGTTGCCTCTCCACAAGAACAACGAGTCAAATGTGGTGATGGCGCACAGTCCGTCGTCAGGAAAGACGAATGTGCGAGGGGAAAACCGAGATCCCAGCGTGCACAGCAACAAGCCCACTAGAGGCGGTTTCTCTGCGGATTGCAGGCGGGTATGATCAGCGTGACTTCAGAGCAGACAATGTCATTTTTTAGAATAGCAGAAAAATATTTATCACCTTGTAATGTTATCAGCTGCTACGCTTTATACGAAGTAGGGGTGTGCGAATAGTGAAATTTTATGTGAAATCGAATTCGAATGGAATAGTGCCGAATAGTGGCCAAAAATATCGAATATCGAATCGAATATCGAATAGTACGTATATTTTGACGAAACGTGTACCGCCAGTTACAGCCAAACAAAGGAAAAATCAGGGACGCTAGGGTTTGGTGGCAGCTTTATTACGCGCTTCTTCGGAAGCGTATTTTTCTTCTGCCTTCATGGGCGCGCACTGCGCAGGCGTGCCGATAGAAGAGACGTCAACTCCAGTTAGCAGGGCCACTCGTAACCTCCTAACGGCTGAAAGAAGGTGGTACGGTAGCTAGTCTTTTCCCCCCTATGATCGCGGAATACGGCTTCAATTGTGCTTCATCTGCGGTCGCGCAATTGTGCTTTATCTCCATGGGTACTCGGGGCCCGAAAACTTCGCGCCGGAACTATGGGAGTTTTTGAACGAGTGGTGCAGTGCGGCAGTGACGACTGCACAGCGTGAACAAAATTTAATATGTGAATCCAATCACCGAAGGTTTCGCGAGCCGAAGTCGGGATGTTTTACGACGCCTGCTGCATACGCGACCGAACTATAGCAAGAAATGTCCGTGTGTTCGCTTCAGAGGCGAAGTTGTGAAGAGCTTGGCAGTTTTCTCATGTTTTTTTTTTTTAATGAAAGTGTTTTATGCTGGGGTACGCCAAGACTTCACTGACGTATATCCGTCACGGAAATGACGTCGAAAAAATTTACACGATCTGATGGCAAAGACAAAAAAGATCCGTCAACGGGCATCGAACCCACGGCCGCTCGGTCCGCAATACAGATGCCGGGCACGCTATCCACTGCGCCACGGTCACAGACTCTAGAGGCTTTACAAACGCGCAATTTATATCTACCACTCTCCCGGTCGGCGAGGTGGTGTTGCCCTCTGGGAGCGGTAAAGTAATTCGTCATTACTGTGGCATCCGCGATTAGCACCTGCAACGCGTTACACATCCGTCGCATTCTGCGCGTTTTCAATAGAAGTTCAATTTTGTCAATACCTTAACACACCGCGAGGTGGCAATCTTAGCCCAAGCGTTGTAGGGAGCCTACATGACCGGCCGTAAAACGGCCGTTCATGTAGGCTCCCTAAAGCGTTGTAAAAGCGTCGGCCTCGCTCATAGCATCACTCTAATCCAAAGCAAAATAGCTGTGCGGCGCGCGCCTGCCTCACCTGGCTGTAACACCGCGTTCCTCGATCACGCGCTGGCCCCGAGAAAAATCGCGGCCTGGCTACCGGGGCGGCACGACTCACTTAGCGTTTCCCTCTACTCCGGCCGTGGTGTTCAATCATATTCTAACGTGCCGCGGGATGGCGACCAAGTTCTGCGTCCAATATGCGACGCTCTTCTGGCTATCACACCTCGTTCTCTGATTACACTTTCACCGTTAACTACTACAGCTACCACAAGGGTTTGTTTAATCATTTGACATGGACGTTAGTCGTCGGGACGGAGATGTACCACCAATCATCAAAGTGGGTGCATCCACGTTAAACGGTTCTATTGCTGCCACACATCAATATACATTGTGCAAACTCTCTTATATCAATGTACAGTAAACATTCAGTTACTTCTGTAAGGGCACGTTTTACTTTCGTGTTATTCGGATTCCTATGACGGAGGGATCAACCATCTTTTTTACGTGTGGATATTACATAATCGCCTTTAAGATAAACATGCGCTAGCTTTTGTACCACTATATCTGTGAAAGTTTTAACGAAAGGCTACTGTACCGATGTTAGTGTTAGTTTTAGCCACCCACCCTAGCCAAGTAGCACCATTGACCTTTGTAGCGTTTTAGATATTCGTCCTGTCGAAGTATTCGAAACTTCGAATACTAGCTATTCGCAAGTCCAATCGAATTATTCGGCTAGGTATTATTCGATTGGAATTCGAAACTCGAATATTCGCACACCCCTAATACGACGTATTAATGCATGCTGACTTTAGGTACAGTTACACATTTTATTTGGATAGCAATTATACGTCCACTTCAGGCGCATTTTTGCCATCGTCACCGCCGTCGCCGTGACGTTCGTATAATTTCTAAACCAATATTATCGCCCCTAGCGTCGTAAGATCTACGTGCGAGTGAAGAAGTGTGCGAGGGCTGCCAACGATCGCGGCTCAAACGGGGAGGAACCGCGCCATTAACTGCGTAGGCGATGACGCAGTTATTGCATAGCCAAGGAGATTGCGCGCCGGCGTTCATTCTCGAAGGCTTACGTTAAAGCGTCTCGATGCCAGAGAAAAACAATGGCCGCGCTATCATCGGGGAGTCCCCCTAGACGCAGTCGTGCACTTGGCCTTTCGCGTCGTGTTTACTGTGACGGCTCATTGTCCGAGCAGTGCAGCTTCCACATGCGCCCACGGCAGTGATGCTATTTAACCCAAAATCTAGGCGTTTTCTACCTTTTTCATGGATTTGGCGTTCTTTTATTGAATCTATGGATATTTCAAAGGCTCTGGAAATGTTACATTACGCAGGCTAATGACAGGCGTTACTGAGTAATCACCAGGCCGCAGGTCGCGGGATCGAATCCCAGCCGCGGCGGCCGCATTTGCGATGGAGGCGAAAATGCTTGAGGCCAGTCCGCTTAGATTAAGGTGCACGTTAAAGAACCCCAGGTGGTCCAAATTTCCGGAACCCTCTACTACGGCGTCTCTCATATTCATATCGTGGTTTTGGAATGTTAAACCCCAACAATTACTGAGTAATCATGCTTTTTCAACTAGAAACGCTGTAAAAAACTCTAATTTTCGTTATTTGCTGCTTTTAATTTAGGAGAGCTTCGGTGTTCTGCTGCCCCGAGTGAAGGTGAGATTATTATATGTGCAGGATAATGGGTCGAAATGAAAGTTTGTCTGTCAACGTGGCTTAAAAAGGTGTCTGCTTGCGCTATGGCTCCTTTTGGAAGCTTGTCGTTTGAGTGTTCCGCATGTAAGCGCGTATCATCCTGAGCGGCCTGTGTAACTGCTACTCTGTGTAACAAAGAGAACTATTGTCTTGTAATGCACATGAAAACGAGCCAAGTTCACGCTCGCCGTGTGCCGTCACCGTGCAAGGTGTCGATGTCTAATCACTTCTGGACCTGCAGACTTTGAGAGAAACAGGGCGAAAGCAGGACTGAGAGTTGGGCGGCTTGGTACGGATTCATTATTATGAAAACGGCGTGACGGAAAGAGACGAAACGACTGTTCATGTGTTTTCAGTCTATCTGTCGCGCGATTTTCATAACAGTGAAAACAGTGCAAAAATATTTGGCGAAATGTGAAGGTGATCAAATGCACACGGGATTTTTCATTGGCTATCAGCCAGTAAAAGAAGGGCCCCTGTACATAAACTACCAATCATGCAACGCTGATTACAAATGTAGAAAACTACAAAGTGACCGCCACCTCAGAAGCTGCAAGCAGAAGAAACGCGCTAGACTTACCCGAGCGATCACATCTCAGCCTTGAATGAGTGGGAAAAGTGTACTGGACAAATCTGTCGTTCTCTGTAGCAACTGGCGCTATGTAAAAGCGCTTTATGTGCAATTACTCCGCAGAAAATGTAGAAAAAAGACTTTCAGTGGCTGTTAATATGTTCCTTTTTACTTCCAATAGGATTCAGAAGAAGTGGGCAAGACAGCGAACTATCCTTATGCTGTGTTAAAAGTGAATTAGATTAAATAACGAGATTAAAAAGTCAATGTAGGGATTCTTATTGCAATCTAGGGTATTTTCTGGGGTCAACCTAGGGGTAAAACGTTGACATTGGTTGGCATCACTGGCCCACGGTGTTTCGCCGCCGACTGCTCCGAGTGCGATAGCACCGACTAATAAAGCTGCCTCGATAAGCGCTGCAGAAAGGAAACGATGTCGACGGGCGAATGTCCTGCCTTGGTGGAGCGAGACAGAGGCCAGCGGGATGTGGAACGCCTGCGCGCGTTCGCGGCTCAAGCTACGAACCTCTGTGTCCCGTGTTGCTCAAGCGCAGTGTGGCAGTACAGTGTACTAGTTCGTTGTAGTGGTAGTGTATGCATGAGCACGGGCGTATGTTACCCTATTCCTCGAGAGCGCACACCGTACCGATTCTCTCCTTAATTGACGACGCTTTGAAGAAGTGCATATCGAGTACCAATGTTTATTATGTGCTTGTTGATGTTATCTTTGCGCGGCATTCACGGTACGCCGTGTCCAGGTATATGTTAAAAACTTCAGATACCACAACGGTTAAATCATGATCATGGGCGTTAGTCGTCGCGATGGAGTTATGCCACTAGGCGTCAGCGTGGGTGCATCTACGTCAAACGGTGCTATAGCTGCCAAACACCAATGGACGTTGTACAAGCTCTCGTATATGACTTCACAATAAGCAATACATCTGTGAAGCCACGTTTCACTTTCGTGTTATGCCGATTCATATGACGGTGGGATCAGCCATGTTTTCTTACATACTAGGTCGCCAACTTAAAGGGGCCCTGCAACACCTCTTTTAGTTATATTGGAATAGTCTCATTATTGACGTATGACTCTTCACGAGTCATATGCAGCAAAAATTTTTCGAATCCGTGACGTCTAAGTGGTGTTACCAAATTACAGAGATCACGTTCCGCAGCTTTCTCCCTCAACTCAACGCAGCGAGCGCGCGGAAAGCTGCGCGCGGCGTGAAGGGCGGAGGTGCGAGGAGGCGACGCCAGCGCCGGCGGCATTTCTTCATTTTTTTCTCTCTGGCGTCTCGGCGCAACCACGTGGTCTGTGGCGCCACTTCCGGTCGGCTCGCGCGGTCGTCGTCGAGCGGCGGAGCCCATGGCACCGTGTATCGCGCGTGCTTGAAAACTGCGAGTCGGTTTGGTCATGTTGGGTGTGCACCTCGAACTGCCGTAGTGTTTTTTATCGCTCTGCCAACCATGGACGCAAACTTGCGTGCGCGTTTGGAACGATGACAGCTGAGATGGGTTTCGACCCACACCCCGATACACCGCCTCGTCGCACTGCTCGCGCTTGAATCGTATTCAACACGGCAAAGCTGCGTGCACCCTTCTCCCAGTGGCGGCACTTCGATGCTGTTTGCTCTTCGAATGCGGGCGCACAGCGAGTGCGGGCTGACAACAAAGAACTAAAGACTAGAAGAAAGGATCGTGGGGCATCGGGCCGGCGCGGACCCATCCCCCGGCTGTCTGCAGCTACCGTGAAAATGCGAGTCTGCTTGGTTGCTGTGTCGCGGTTTCTCGGGAACCTGAGACTACGGGGAGGATACGCCGAGGTACGGCTCGATCACATACTGAACAGACAGCGAACGGGACTCTCGCCATACAGCGAACACAGGTATCCTAAGCTAGCCGGCGCCAGCATTGTTATCGGAGAAATGCTGCACCGCTGCCTCGGTCGGTCGTGAGAACGTGCCGACGATGCAGTTTCCAGCTGACGAGGCAACACTCGAACGGCTGGCACTCTCAACGGCAACCGGCGATGGTCAAAAGCACAGAAATATTCACGATTTCGGCACTGCACATGGTGAAGAAAACGCAACCACGCAACTACGAGCAGACGAGCTGTCGGTGAGACCGGAAGTGCTAATATTAATGTTTGTTCGGTGTTTTAACGGCATAACACAATATAAACATACATATTAACTACTTATTGAACTCAAAATTAACAACTAAGGTAATAATGAGGGTGTTATCGTGATTATAACATCAGCCAATGGTGGAACTGGCGACAATCGCGTCATATATTGCGGACTAATACATCATTTGTCGAGAGAAGAGGGAGCGATTTTCAGCTGACTTTGAGAATTTATTGTAAATTCCAGGCCGCTCGCTTCGCTATAATATTTGGCTCGCGTGTTCTCGGGAGCCTCGACTACCTATTGGCAGTGCTTTTTGACCCTGCTCAAAAAGTGTTGCAGGGCCCCTTTAATAATATCCACGGTGCCTCCTATACATAACAGATATTAGCGCTATTGCATAATATAGCGTATAACGTTCAAAAAGTGCATATTCGCATTCTATCTTTGTACTGTTGTGAAGAGCGGCTTGAAATGGCTCAAAAAATACATCACGAAGAGAAGTCCCTTTCTCTAAACATTCGGCATTCCTGTTTCAAAGACTTTGGAAGTTCCATTGTGTTCGAACAGTAATGCTATTTTTTCTAGAACATTTAGGCCGTGTCTTCCTAAAAATATATATGTATTTGTAGATCTCAAGAACACTTCAAAAGGGTTGAAAGGGTAGTACAAGTATATGTCGCGGCAGTAGGGAGCATTCCTAAGGCCTGAACTTACCAGGGGCTTTTGTAGTTGTAGTCGTGCTCGTGGTGGTGGTAGTCGTGCTCGTGGTGGTGGTAGTCGTGCTCGTGGTGGTGGTGGTCGTGCTCGATGTGGTGGTTGTAGTGCTCGTCGTTGTGGTAGTCGTGCTCGTGGTTGTGGTAGTCGTGCTCGTCGTTGTGGTAGTCGTGCTCGTGGTTGTGGTAGTCGTGCTCGTGGTGGTGGTAGTCGTGCTCGTGCTGGTGGTAGTCGTGCTTGATGTGGTGGTAGTCGTGCTCGTGCTGGTGGTAGTCGTGCTTGATGTGGTGGTGGTCGTGCTCGTGCTGGTGGTAGTCGTGCTTGAGGTGGTGGTAGTCGTGCTCGTGCTGGTGGTAGTCGTGCTTGAGGTGGTGGTAGTCGTGCTCGTGCTGGTGGTAGTCGTGCTTGAGGTGGCGGTAGTCGTGCTCGTGCTGGTGGTAGTCGTGCTCGTGCTGGTGGTAGTCAAGCTTGAGGTGGTGGTAGTCGCGCTCATGCTGGTGGTAGTCATGCTCGTACTGGTGGTAGTCGTGCTTGAGGTGGTGGTAGCCGTGCTCGTGGTAGTGGTAGTCGTGCTTGAGGTGGTAGTAGTCGTGCTCATGGCGGTGGTAGCCGTGCTCGTGGTGGTAGTAGTCGAGCTCGCGGTGGTGGTGGTCGTGCTCTTGGTAGTGGTATCAGTCGCTGTAGTTGCCGGAGTCGTCAGAGTCGTTGGAATCGTCGGAATAGGTGGAGTCGTCGCAATCGTCGAGGTCGTGACACTTGGCGTTGTCGAAGCGATCGTACTTGTTAACTCTGCGAATGTGGATGAAAACACAACTCTCATAGCTGAAAAAAACTGTGCTCTCATTACATAGAATTTTATTAGAATAGAAATACATTGCAACGAGCGTGTAGAAAATGAAACCAAATAGTTATTTACACATGGTCGAATTTGTATTATCTGATAAAACATCAAGGAACTAAGCGTCAATAGGAGTGGCATGCAATGTCATCATATGTTGAGTATATGTTAAGACTTTTTTTTACAATTAATGTCACTTTGACGTTCGTGCAGAAGAACTCTTGAGATAATGCGTATAAGGGCTGGCAAGCTTTTCAAACATACTAATCCGTTCGTTTCTACGTTAACTGTTGACAACAGTAAACTTAAGGCTTAACCACAGGAGTACATGAAATGCCACGTACTCCTGCCAATGCACCGCGGACTACCCATAAAAGTCATCCTATTTCATTCATGGAGTTTCTGCATCCCGTTTTTCACTACTTCCAGTCAAAACTGCGTGACTGCCCTCAATGTGGTACATGTCAATCTAGGAGTCATGCTGTCTTCAGTAGATATTCTAAATTACTTATGACATTTCCCCGCTTATCCATCACTGCATACGTGTTGTTTTTTCATGGGTTGTATCCTTGGCACTCGCTCATTTGGTGCTGCTTCCATTTCTTGTTGCTTTGTCAGTCTCTACGACGTTACAGTTTGAATCATCACTCATTTCTTGCTCATCCGGTTGAATTGTGCATCGAATCCTGTGTCATCATTGCTACCAAAAAAGTCTTTCTCGGCTACAAATTATGCAAATATGAAGTCTGAGTGCAGGGTGTCGCTTACTTCAATTTCGCGAAACAGCTCGCTGGGAATTCACAAATTTCTTACGGCACCTGCTATAGCCCAGCTAAATTTCTTTTTAATTCGTTAAGTATTGCCTGCCAGGGTATTTTAAAAAGCCAGCGGATGTACTAAATACTGGACGTCTTTGGAAAGTCCCTCTCAACAGCCCCGACGCGACGCTGCTTTTCTCAAAACATTCAACGATCGCCAAATGTTTTCTCTTCTAATGACCTACCACCAAGAAATTGTTGGAAATCGTTTTTAGAATGAATGCTTCATTAGTTTCAGCTTATTTAGGGTTTTCTTGTGTTGCTTGAATTTATGCACCGACATGACAGGCTACTGAATAGAGGCGATGTGCTGACTGGCACCTCATACTGTGTAAAGTGCTTGTGCGAGAAAATGCTTTGAGCTTTTCATATTCCTCAGTTTGCGGCACAGAACCACAAAGCCGTATCACGCGTGGTAATGGCATTCGAAATTACTATGAACAATTAATAATTCAAGCCGGTAAGAATACAGGAAAGCAGTGGCGTATACTTAACTCATTTCTAAATAAAACTAAATCTGCAACTCGTATTACTGAAATATGTCATGACGTAAAGTCCCTACACACTTCTGATGCCATTGCAAATGCCTCCAGCCATTATTTTTTTCGTCTCACAACTCAGTCCGGGCAATCATACATTACAGTCGGCGTCCTTTGCAATCTTTTTATCTTGTCCCAACCTGTCCAACTGTGGTTCGCAACACGATCCTGAATCTTAAAACCACTAGCGCTGGGCTTGACAACATATCCGTTAGACACATAAAAGACATTGCTGATATCATCGCCCCTATTTTTGCCCAGATTGTCAAGTCAATCTTTAAACACTCCATCCACTCCATCTTTCCTACCAAACTAAAGAAGAGCAAGTTAATACCTGTTTATAAGATAGGTTATAAATCCATCATAAATAACTACAGGCCCAGTTATTCCTTTTTTCAGTTAGGTTAATGAAAAATTATTTTCCGCACGTCTTAAAAGGTATTGATAAAAATATCTCGTGTGAGTTCCGTACTTCATAAAAATGTCCTTATTAAATTGAAATCACTGATAACTTGTATTTGAAGGTACAAGAACAAAAGGCACATCGTAGAACACCAATTATGTGAGATATTGACGTTAAAGAGCATTTGCACCATGATCGAAAAAGCTAATTTTGCTCTAACGGACTCACTCAGGCTCACTCAGACTCGGATCAAGCTGTGAGTCTGAGTCTGAGTGAGTGCGGCTGAGAAATGTGTTGGTGAGTTTGAGTCTGAGTGAGTCCGGTTGAGAAAAGGTTTAGTGAGTCTGTGTCCCGAGTGAGTCCGGTTGAGGAAAATTTTTGTGAGTCTGAGTCCGAGTGAGCCTTCAGGGCAAGATATATTTCTTGAGTGAGTCTGAGTGAGCTCCACGTTTTTTTGCCGACCTATGCCCTACTCTAACTTCTCTCTATTTTGCGCTCCTTCATAGTGATTTGAACTACTGCACTGAGTCTTGGGCACTCGCATATAAAACTTCGTCAAGCCCATTAGAACATATTCAAAAACAGGCACTCCGCATAATAACGCACAGTACTTATCACTCACATTCGTCTCCACTATTCTCCTCACTGAATATTCCTGCTATTTCAAATATTATCATCTTTAGCTTAGCCGTAATGGCTGCCGCATCGTAAGTAATCCGAATCTTCTTTATATCATAGAAAAGAAATTTAGAACTTTCTCTAATAATACACGTTTCTCCCTCCAAAATAATAATTTACTGCCTAGGGCGCGCATAAATTACGCACAAAAAACAGTAAGCTTCTCTACAATCAAGGTATGGAACACTCTGCCTTTGGAGGCTAAAACCTCGCCCTCACTATATTTTTTGAAACATTCAGTTCGCCGTTATTTGAATCATTCTTTGAATCTTTTATTTATATGTAATCACTCTCGTTACTTTTTCGTCGCTTCTGCAGTGCTTTCCTTGTATCCCTTATTTAGGTTCATTCCATTTTTTTTTTCATGTGAGTTATTAGTATTCAAACCCTAAGGTTTGTCTCTGTGACACCTTGTTACCCTTTCCTTATTTACTAAATTATTTTGTATGTGTATCTCAGTATCGAATAGCCTTATTGTCGTTGCTTCCCATGTTTCCATTCCTATTGTTATGTACGCATTGTATGCATGCATTTCGCAGTTTGGCTCGTCATTTTATTTTTATTTTATGTATTTTATAACAAGAGGTGCCATTGCCGTGTTCACACTAAGGGGCCTCTTTCTGTATATCTCTCCCTATATGTAATCACCCCCCCCCCCCACACACACACACACACACACAAAGTACGTCCAATAACCTGAAACTGAATATACATTACCTGTGGTGCTATCCGTTTCTACCACAGGACGGGGAACCTTTTTCGGAACCACGATCTTTGTATCGTCAGCAGCGTCGTCGTCCGTGAAGTACACTTCGTAATTACCTGCGAAGCCACAATGGATTGCAAGAAAAAGAAAAATCTGACAGATCCCACGCACTGTGGGAATCGATGTTATGCGAAGTACACAGCGAGGAGCTGCTTATGCTGCTTTTTTAACTAAGCCTTACGAGGTGGACCGACATCTTGCGCAATTGTGAGTAGTTGGGTGCATATCGTAGGCATACTGGGCACGTTTACTGTATTGGCGTCTGAAAGGTTTACGCATAACGCCGGCACTCACGTCACAACACAGACGTCCCTTTTATCGAAACGAAGCGCAAGCATCGTTCGTTGGCGTATTCCTGCGGCAACGAGCAACGCTATATTGCAGCTTGTTAAGTCATAGCTGTACATATGTACGCGTTTATTTGCAAATTTCCAGCTATAGCAACGGTATCTCTTCCGCTTGTTGAATCCGTTTAATGTGTCCTATAGTCTTCAATGCCTATTTTCCCTGTCTGGGTTGATACAGAGTGAAACGGCTACGGCACATGCTCACATACCATGAGCCGTAGTATGCCTGTATGCGCCACGTTTATCTGGGGCAAAGTGTTACACGATCTACGCGACAGACATGCCGTGTTCTCAGTTTTGGTATAAACGATGTTAAGGAGGCGACCGCGAGCTGAGTTCTTCAATCATACGAGCTGCGAAACTCCCCATAGGCCCCATGCATCAAAATCCGAACTCGCCATTTGCCGTAATCACGGGGGTCTGATGATTGTAGCGTCATTTGTTGACCAAAAAAATAAACTAATAAACGCTAGCGAGAACGCCTGCGCCACCTGCAACGTTGAGCAGCTTGCGAGAAACGCACGCCGGGGCGGCGCCACGTGATCCAGTGTATTGTATTGCTGCTTCCAGATGGCGCGGCAGTTTCGTATGTATGATTAAGGAACTCTGACTGCGAGAGTACCCAGACGTAGATAGATAGATAGATAGATAGATAGATAGATAGATAGATAGATAGATAGATAGATAGATAGATAGATAGATAGATAGATAGATAGATAGATAGATAGATAGATAGATAGATAGATAGATAGATAGATAGATAGATAGATAGATAGATAGATAGATAGATAGATAGATAGATAGATAGATAGATAAGAAACGGTAACTTCACGCACAACGGCCTCAAGTAAAGACATCGCAGCAGGACCTTGGGCCAGTTGCATTTTCTGTAGCTCCTCCCTTATGTCCACCCTCACCACTTCCCGCACGACGCCGATGTTGTTCGTGAAGGCTGCTGATGCCGCATCAACTGATAAGACGCTTACGTTTCTCTTGTACTGTCGCGCACACTGATGCAGTGTCTTCTCCATCGACGTTGCCTCTGATCTAATTGGGCCACAGTGCGGGGCAGATTACGCATTGGGTAGTATCGGCCGAAGAGCCGGGTCGTGTCTTCAACGTGCAGGCCACGGACTCGTTCCAAGGTTCTTCGGAGAAGAGAGGGCTATTCCGTCGCTCGGCGGTCCGTGTTAAGGTATGAAGCCAATAGCTCCTTTTGGAAATACGACGCTTTGTGGTTTTCAAACCACGTACGCGCAGATTCTTGCAATGCTAAGTAGACGTAACGAAGTTTCCTGGCTTTGTTCCAACCCTTCAAGCTGACGACGCGCTAGAAGCCATCGCTTCAGCCCTCGGCATCTTCGAAACTGTCGCTGTGGAAGGGCTCTGATGTCCCGGACGAATCCACGCGACGATGTGAGACGGAGACGGCGTCGCCTGGGTGGCCACCATAGTGGCGGCTGAGCTAACCGTTTCTGTTGGTTTTGACGAATCGGAGAGGGGCCGAACTCGAGCTGCTCACGTCGCAAGCGGCGACCCGTGAGTTAGTGGACAAGCGTTAATTCCGCTGGCTGCAGTCTTCAAGGATCTCGGCTAAGCTCCATGGCACGTGTGGGGCTTGCAATCATACCGCGCATCCACCAGAATGTAACCAACATATAGTGTTCATTGCTATAGAAACCGTTTATTCAGGGCGAACCTGTGCCCGTCAACTCAAGACACGCAACACTAATGTAGAATGTCGCTCGATAGCTTCTCCGAACTTCGTTGATTTCATCTCCACACCTGTAGTCTCGCGCCGGTCATTCCATGACCCGCCAGACTTTTTAAACACGTGGCGTGGTGGCACATGCTGGCCAACGTTGCATGGCGTGCTTTGCTTGGTAGTTGTGCGGCGGCTTTTACGAATGCAGGATGCGGCGTGCGTCCGCATACGTTGTCGAACAACTTGTGGCAGCATCTACCTGGGTGCGTACATATTTATCCAACCTTTACTATATTGCCTATAATATTCAAATTAACGTGAGCAGGCATTCGTACGTATTAGCGACACATATGGCATTGGGATTTCTTACCCAGTAGTGTCGTCTTTTCATACAACAATGCACAACAATTTCCTATTCAGGAGGTAACTGTGATGCCTAAACATTGTACACGCCGTAGAACGGTGCGTCAAGAGCAGTACTCACGCAGAATAAGCACAACTAAGCCCATGGTGATCAGGAAGAGCGCGAGCGAAGCCACGAGGAAGGCCATGAACAGAGACTCTCTCCTCTCTCTGCGACGCACAAAAAGACAAGGCAATGCGTCGAGAATTGTTAAAGTACCGGCTAAATCACTGCGCTATTCTAAAGGACACAGTCACCGAACTACTGTGGGTAACTATGAGTCACCACATTTTTAGAGGCACAGAAAAGAATAAAGTATGCTTACCTGTATTTATGAACTGTACATTATCGTATACAATGCATGCAAAGCACGACCAACTAATACGGTGAGAAGGGACTGAGTAAGCCACATATGCGAGTGACATTACACAGTGGTCCGAATATTCTCACTTCATCATTGTGATCGAGAACTGAGGAACTAGGCTTTCGGCGCACACTTTAATTCGATATTTCAATTTGAAGTACCTCCCTTTAAGCCCCTCCCACCAAATAACGGCGGCCAATCCGGCATGACTGCGCGACGTGAGGAACTGAGGCGCCACATAAGGCATACGCGACACCGATGCCGACAAGTCGTCGACGTGCGTGCCACTGACGACGACACTGCGACTACTAGTTAGCACACCGTTTAATTGGGAAGTGCGTTGTTTTATTAGGACCGCGACGACGCGGCCGATGACAGTGAATCCTCGTTGGGTGATAGGTTATGAAAAAAGAAAAAAGGGATCGGCCCGTGACCGAAAAAGTTCCTTCGATAAGGCGATTGCCGCAGGTTCTGCCCTTGTCTGTGCACATATTCGTCGTGACGCATGGTTTAAATTGTGATCACAGCGCAAAGTAAGACACGAGACAGAGAGCAACGAAGACGAGCGCTGTTTCGTGTCTTACTTTGCGCTGTGATCACAATTTAAAAAAAAAATGAATACCAACTAGCCCGTACCCAGACCTTGCATGGTTTAAGCCTCCTTCGGAAGTTGAAATGCATGAATTCCATGCCTTTCAAGCCGTCTACAAGGAGGTTAAGCAGATGTAGATCTCCTTCAGCGATAGCTGTCGGCCAGGTGCCTAGCAGAGCTGACAAACAAGTTCGAACACTGCAGGCGACGCTGAACTGACGGATATTGAATTTTAACCAAGTAAACAGCTTTTATGACTCAGGAAGGACCGTGCCAACACTAAGTGAACCACTTTTAGTTTCATATGGCATCACGAAAGACATGAGAAGCGGCGACACAGCACCGACAGCGCTACACAGCCGACACAGCTCCCTACAACATGGCTACGTCACCGTCATTTATCGAAGCCTGTCCGTAGCCCTCACCGGCGCTTCCATGACGAAATACGCTTGCGTATAGTCGGGTACAACAGAAGATGTCAGGGGAGGCCCCTCCCATATGACCGAAGTGCGGTAAGAGTGCTGTTTATTTGGCTAGCTCGAATAGCTCACTGTTATTTGGACGCACTTGATGAAGACAAAGTCACAATGAGGAACTCGAAAACCACAAACGAAAGCGCTCTAGCAACTGAAGTTTATTAAGGCGAAAGCCTTATATGCCTCACTAAACACGAAATTTGACCGTCGGCGGCGTCTCGCGTCCTGCGGCATCGGGGACAAGTGGTGCAAAAAATAATCACTACGTGATTACGTAACCATATGACGTCATGATGACGTCACAGATCACAAAAATGTGTGACGTCATGATGAAGTCACGAATTCTGGCGTGACGTCATGTGACGTAACGCCACATAATGACGTTGGGAGAGCGCGCGACCTCAAGAGAAGAAAAAGGCGGCGCTTCGCAGCGGCACGTGAAGCCACCGCTCTTATTCTCTGCTGGCGTCGATTCTGGTTCAGCCGTCTTGTGCCTTCGCTCCTGTGGCAGCCTACGCCGTCATCACATGACATCGTAGCTTGGTCAAAGGTGCGCTGATCACGGAGGCAGTGCAAAACCAGGTGAGGTGCCTCCGATCCTGGAAGCAGTGCGAAACCACGCTAGGTGCACAAAGCTTTCGGAGGGCGGTGGGGCCGGATAAATACATCTAGGGAGCCTACATGACCGGCCGTTCATGTAGGCTCCCTATTATATCGACTGAGAAGAAAAAGATGGCCTTCGCCTTCGAGTCGTCTTACGTGATTGCGCAAGGTACCCTATGATTTTTTCTATAACATCCTGCCTACGTAAAGATACAGGCACACGAGAGGTTGTAGAGGGCCTAGCTAGCCGTAGTCAAGGAAGGGGCCACATGTGACAGCACAACTGTCAGTTTCTTTGCCGTAAAAAGAATTATCCTAAACTTAGTGTAAGTAGACACGTAGCAGGCAAGATGTTTCAATAAACTTCATTTGCTAGAGCGCTTCCGTTTGTGGTTTTTATTGAGCAGTTTCCGCTTGGGCCCATTGTGGTCACCAGCGAGACAAAGGCGGCGGCGAGCGTGCGGGACCGGGCGGCGCATCGGGCCGAGGAGGTAGCCGGCAGCCTGGCCCTCGCCGACCCCGGATGCACGACCGTGCTGAGTGATTCCAGGACAGCGGTGCGGAACTACGCCAGAGGGAGAGTGTGTGGCAGTAGCGCGGGTGCTGCGCGCGGTGAACCTAGCGGACAGAACGGTGACAATCAAGTGGTTCCCGGCCCACATGGGTAGGGACGTGTCGCCCCGCAGCAACGCGAACCACAACGAGACGGCCAACGAAGCGGCGCGAGGTTTCACATACCGCGCCGCCCAATCGGCCGACTCGACGGAGGAGTGGTGGTGCGAGGCTAATGACAGAATGACAGAGTACAGTGAAGCGCTGAAACGGTACAGACTAGGGCGCAGGACTATGCCACCGGCGTGGGTCGCTAGCCACGCCGGTGCTCATGAAGCACGTGTGTTCTAGCGTATATGCAAGTGACTTGTGTCGTGTGTGTGGATCGGGATTGTGTCGTGTGTGTGTGTCATGTGTATGGAGCGGCCCACATTTCATGGTATTGTGAACAGAATCCGAAGGCGCAAGGACAGTGACGACGATCCCGCCATGGCTTGCGGACACCGCGGGAAGCGACCAACGGGAAGAGCAGACACGGGCCGTCCAGTGGATTTCGGCTGCCCTCGAAAAGCAGCGCCCGAGCGAAAGCGCCAGGTGCTCGCTACCACCCCAGCACAGGGGCAGGCGCGGGTGCCAGAAGAAGGCGGGAGTAGCGAAGGCTGCTCGCCGAGTAGAGGACGCCACGCCGAGGTGATGTGTGGCTGAATCGCGATGACCCTCCCCTCGTGGGGCTAGGATAGTCGTCCGCCGGATAATCAAATAAAGTCCTTTTCACTTCCCTTCATTGTTGGTACGACGTAGTGAAAGGAACAGCGCAGATAACGACGAGGACGAAGAAAGGCACACATTAGACAAACGCAGCGCTCACTTTCAACGAGGGGCTTTTGTTGAAAGTCAGCGCTGCGTTTGTCTAACTTGTGCCTTTCTTCGTCCTCGTCGTTACCTGCGATGTTCAGTGTGGTTTTCGTGTTCTCCACTGTGTCCTTGTCTTCAAGCGCGTCAAAATACAAGAAGCGTGGGAGCAGGTAGCATCCGCACCTAAAGAAATAGCCCGCTCAGGCACTCGCAAACGTTCCCCGAAGGCAGGGTCTCCGGTAGTCCGGCTCATGACGTCAATCTGGAGTACGTGCCCATTGGTTATGGCTCGCATGCGTCCGCTTTTCAGGAGGAAATGCCGCGGACTTGTAACGTTGCTCCTGTCTATAGAGTGGTAGATCTGTGTGCATTGTTATACTGACAAACACCTTAGTTGCCGAGGAGCGCTGCTTGCCTTCTTTGCTAAACATGCCAACAGTTCCCCACCCCTTGAGGAGTGCAAAGTAAACAACCGCTCAGCCATGCGAGCCATGAATTGGTGTTCTTGCAAGAGGGCACCAAATGCTTAATGAAGTACATGAAAAGCATGATCAGGCTATTAAAATTGGAAGTAAAAGTCCCGAAGGGTCGACGGTGTTTATACAGGCTTTATAGGTAAAACAGCGCAAAAGACAACACGGACAGGTGTAGAGACAGGGCTAGCGCTACCTATCCGAGATTGTGCTTCCTTTCGCGCTGCTTTACATATACATAGATACCGTATGACTCGAACTCACACGATATTGAGTCATATAGGCTTATTTCATAGGGATGTGCCAATTTGTTTTCTTTTTTCAGCATTTTGTAATGAGTTCATGCCTGCGCAACACGGTTTCCGATGCATTTGAAGCAAATAATGAGTGGCAGCTGTACGTGCCGCTGTAAGCCAATGCGCTCCCCTGGTACATATACGCGGTGTTCCAGACAACATTAGTCGGGGTTTTAAAGATATGCCCGCGCATTCTTAAACGACGCGACCAAATGCATGTTTAGGTTATTCTGTCAAGTAAGCGACACTATTGTTTGTGTTCTGCTTAATTGGTAAGCAACAAAGTAGTAATTAACAAACATCTGAAACAACCAAGCTAAGCAAAAATTCCAATGAGAAAGTTATAGAATGGTTTTCAAAACGTCCGATTAGAGAGTGTCTAACTTTCTATCCATTAAGTGCTGTTGTTTTTCTGTTTACTGCCGAAACCCGCAAAACACACACAAAAAAAGAATACCACGTGGCATGCCCGCTCGCACGACGTAATTACAGTGCTTCCTAACGTTCCGTGTAGTACAGACAACCATAGCATTTGGCAAGGTATGCTGCCACTTAAAAAGAGCAACGACGGTGGCTGTGCTATTTTAAGTAAGGGTGTGCTAATAGTGAACTTGAGATATTATATGCTATATGTAGACTATTGGAATGGTTTTTTAATAGTAGGCAACCGTTTTCATAACAGCGCTGGGATATCATTTTATTTGAAACAAGTATTCACGAACTTTAACAAAGGAACGTTACGATCAATTTTTACCGGCAAAATATAGCTCAAAAGCTGAAGTAAGCTCGCACAGCAGCGACTGTAGCCTTCTAACTATTTGGGTAACTGTACGTTGAAATACAGCAGTTACCACAATATCCAAGGCGGTACTTTGTCACCTGCTTTTAGGCAAAACTAAGACGTCAAAAGTAAAAAATAAAAATGTTTCTTAAACAACGTCATCATAAATCTCGTGATGATGATAGTGGATTGAGGACACCCTCACTTCGGGGACACTACAGTTTCAAGCAAACACGCTTTCATCCTGTGATCAATACAGCCTTTATAATCTCGTAAAAACTCCTCCTGAATGCATCTTGGTAATTAAATAATTAGGACAAGAAAAGTTATCCTTCGCAGTTCCAAACTTTTCGTCCCTGTGCGGTTTTCCCGTCGGTGCTGATTATTCTAGAAATACTCGCAAAATGCTCGGAATTTCGAATGTGCACTATTAGATTCGAGTTGCGAATTGAATAGAACACTATTCGATCGTTATTCGAAATTTTCAAATATTCTCACACCCTTACTTTTGACTATGTTCAGCATCTATCACGCGCCATCCGTATCATATTAATCATACCACTATCGAGTTGCATGTGTAGGCGTACTGAAAAGCAAAGCACTTCAGTAATCATTACACAACCTATCTACTTAACTCGCCATTTGAACGCTAGCTTCATGTGCGGATGTGCGGATGCGAAAATGTGTGAGGCCCGTGTGTTTAAATTTAGGTGTACGTTAAAGGACCCCGGGTGGTCGAAATTTCCGGAGCCCCGCACTACGGCGTCCCTCATATATACCATGGTTTTGGGACGTTAAACCCCAACAATCACTATTACATTATTATAGCCAATGATACCCGCAGTAAAAGACAATTCAAGAATTACGACCATCACTCAGCTAATACTGCTTGAAACAAGATACATCTTGAGCAACGGTAATGGCCCCTCTCCTCACGGGGAAGGAGCATGAGCCACCGACACATTTCCACAAAACACTTACTCGTAGTACACTCCACCTAAATAAAGAGAAGAAGAGAAAATACATTAGAACAAAGCACCTTCTGACTCATTCGCTGAAGCAGCAAGTGTATGTTGAGACAGACCGTTACGACTTATTAAGGCAAGAGCCTTAATAGTAGAAATAAAATACAAATAAGAAGCAGAAACAAGCAAAGTGAAACATGTTATTCAAGAAACTTAAAAGGCGACATATCGGTGATTGCAGTTGGTGATTGTGGTGGCATTACATTCGGAGGTTGTGTTATAGGTATAAATGCATGCGTGTAGGTTACGGTTCTAAATAAGGAGCATGCAGTAAAATTAAGGAACATTTTCGTGGATGATATGGAGGGAGGGAATACGAAAAACTACTCACGAAGGTCATTGTTGTGATAATAGGTTGTACGAAAAAAGAGCGAATTGGGCTATGTTACGCGGGAATGGGCTGGAAGGTTAAACGGCGACTTTTGCCTGCGCAGGGTTTTTTCAAGGTCGCGCCGGTGTTATTTTTTGGGAACAGAGTAATGAACGAACGCGGAAATCCACTTAGACTCACAACTGCTGCTGTCAGAAAGCTAAAACCCGACTCCTAAACTAGCTTGCGTCGCGCTATGTATCCGCTGCATAGCAAGCAGCGATGTCGCTAGACGCAGCACAGAGCAATGCAGCAAAGCGTGCGTTCGACGGAACGAGAGAAAAGATGCGGGAAGTTTGCACTAAGTTGCGCAAAGCTTCGCACAGCGAAGCTAGTTGATCTTCAGCTCGTCATGCTGCAGCACGGGAATCACAACGCCGGCGGCGATTGGATCCATGCGGCTTCGACGAAGAAGCAGCAGCCGGGAGAATGTGTGACGAGAGAATCCGGAATACGCTCAAAGCTCGCCACTCTGAACGCGTTGAAATCGCTGTCCCTGAGCCACGGTGTAAGAAGCTGTGGTGGTTGCTATGACGACGTTGCGGCGGCGGCTGCTCCTCGGCGCGGCGGCGGTTTGGCTATCTTTAGCATAGGTGGCGCGCAGCTGTGTCGGCTGTGTCGGTCCAGCAGAAGAGTCGGAGCACGTGATAATCGCCGGGGACTCGAATTTAGTTAGATGAGAAGAAGCAGTCAAGGAAAGGGTGAGAGGCGACAAACGAGTTTTAATAGGGAAGTTCCCGGGACATAGGCTGGGATCAGTGATGAGACAAGCTAGCGCAAAACTCGCAACTAAGGCTAATGGACGTAACCTCGTGATAATCGCGGGAGGTCTAAGCGACGTCTTGAATGAAGAATCAGCCGAACTAGCGACCACATTGGCGAAAGGGGTCGATGACATGCGCGCCATTTCCCCTCAGGTGCAGATAGTGGTATGCACAATACCGGAAGTACCAGTGAGGAATATCAACTTGCAAAGAGCGGTTGTCGACGCAAACAAAGAGATATGGCGAATTAGTCGAGAGAAGGGCTTCGAGGTAGTGGATATAAACAGGGAAGTGCACAGGTGGGGCGGTTTCCAAAGAGACAGAGTTCACTTCGATAAGAGGCTTGGTCATGAGGTGGGCTGGCGACTGGCAGGACGCGCAGTAGCTTTTTGGGGGGCATTCGGGCCCTTCGGTCCCCAGGGTAGCTTGTAATGAGGAAAACAACCAGGGGGACTCTTTGACAGGCAGTATAGCGAAAAACCAGAGAAAAGGTAAAAGAAGGGAGAAGGCGCGTGCTGCAATTAGTTACATAAACAAGCAGGGTGGCAGAAAAAAGGCCAAATTGTTAGAGATTGAGGAGCAGTTAAGCAAGGAACAGCTAGGTGTTTATGCGGTTACAGAAACACACCTTAGAGACTTGGAAGAGCCACCACATATTGACAATAATATTTGGGAAGGATGTAACAGGATCACCTCAGAAAGGAGAGGTGGGGGTGTTGGAATGCTAATTCATAGCAGAACAAAATTGGATAGAGTGAAACAAACGTGTTCAGAGCACGTGTGGGTTTCGGGCACAGTAGGTGGAAAGAAAACGTGGCTAGGTGTAGCTTACTCGTGGACAGGGAATAACTGCAGAGAAAAGAATCTGGAGGTAGTGAAATGCATAAGCACCGATATTAAAGAATTTGGTCATGATGCCGAAATAATCCTTCTAGGGGACATCAACGCTCACATTCATGACCTTGACGGATATTCAGACGCCAATGGCAAGTTATTGCTAGATCTCTGCGAGCAACGTAGTCTTGAGATAGTTAACGTGGGGCCTAAGTGTGAGGGGCAGATCACGTGGGAAGTCGGAAACCGGCAATCGAATATTGATTATTGTCTCATGACAGAAGGAATATATGACAAACTTAGAGAGATGAGAATAGACGAGGAAGGCATTAACAGCTTGGGTAGTGATCATAAACGCATAATATTACAAATGGGATATAAAACTGAAAATAAGAACATAGAATCAAAGTTTGGCAGCTTGTATCTAAATGACAAACAAATAACAAATATAGCCGCAAGAGTCGAGGAAAAAGTAGACGAACTACCAGGCAAAGGCTGGAAGTATAGTGAGCTGCTACATGTACTCACGAAAGAAATGGAAAAAGAGACGAACACTATTTGTTGGAAAGGAAAGAGAGAGCCAAAAAGTTGGTGGAACAAAGAAATCCGGGAGGCGATCGAGAAGCGACGTGAGGCATCACGGGAGCACAGACAAGCAAAAAAGGAGAAGCGGCCACAGGACGAAGTCAACCAAATATGGGAAATATAGTTAGAGCAAAAATTCATTGTGCAGAAATTAGTCGAGGCAAAAATTAAAGGTGAAAGTGAACGCTGGATGACAGAGATTCGCGAAAAGAAGAAGGCCGCGCCTAGGATATTTTGGAGCCACCTAAAAGCGCTGGGTAGGAAGTCTGTCACAATGCAACAACATATGGTAGATGAAGGAGGAAATCAATTGGAAGGGCATGAAGCGCTAGGTTACATCCGAAAGATAACAGCCGATTCGTTTAAAAGGTCGCCCAGGGGATTCCCCCGGTGTGTAAAAGTACGCAAAGGAGTGCAACCGATGAAGATGTAGTACTAGAGAATTTCAATTGGAAGAAGGCCGAAGGAAAAATTCCTAAGCGCACTACTCCGGGCTTAGATGGGGTTCCCGTCAGCCTCATTAACGAACTCGGACATAAAACTAAAGAAGCACTGCTGAAAGCCGTAGAAACGTGCTTACAGGAGAGGGAACTACCAGACAGTTGGCGAAAAAGTAGAATGAACTTAATCTATAAAGGCAAGGGAGAAAAGGATAACATTCGCTCGTATAGACCGCTAACCATTACATCGGTGCTATACAGGTTGGCGATGCAGGCAGTAAAATTAAAAATAGAAGCGTGGGTAGAACAAAATGATATTTTGGGAGAACTTCAGAATGGATTTCGAATTGACAGGCGGTTAGACGATAATCTGTTTGTTCTTACCCAGTGTATAGAAATATCGAAAATAGAGAACAGGCCCTTATACGTAGCTTATCTAGATATTACCGGGGCGTATGACAACGTTAATCAGGAAATTTTGTGGGATATACTGAAGGAAGTGGGCGTAGGTGACGACTGTATACAGCTTTTGAGGGAAATATACCGAGAAAATACAGTTTGTATAGAATGGGAAGGAATAAGTAGCAAGGACAGCGTTGAAATTAGCAAGGGGCTGAGAGAGGGATGTCCTTTGTCCCCGCTGTGATTCATGCTGTACATGGTGAGGATGGAAAAAGCGCTGGAAGGTAGCAACATTGGATTTAATTTGTCACACAAGCAGGTTGGCACGATGGTTGAGCAGAAGCTTCCAGGTCTATTTTATGCTGATGATATTGTCTTATTTGCGGACACTCAAGATGATATACAGCGACTGGCAGATATATGCGGAAGGGAATGTGAGGCTCTAGGACTAGGATTTAGTGCAACAAAATGTGGATTGATGGTATTCAATGATCACGAAGACCATGCGGTCTTTATACAGGGCCAAAAAATACCGAGGGTAAGCGAGTACAAGCACCTCGGAGTATGGGTAAATGAGGGGGATAGATATATGGAGGTACAAGAGAAAGCATCGGTAGCAAAGGGAAAGAGGAATGCTGCAATTATGAAGCACTGAGCTTTATGGGGATACAATAGGTACGAGGTGCTTCGAGGGCTGTGGAAGGGTGTGATGGTCCCGGGGCTTACATTTGGGAACTCAGTAGTGTGCATGAAGTCAGAGGTACAATCAGGAATGGATGTAAATCAAAGGACGGTGGGCCGCCTCGCGTTGGGCGCTCACGGGAAGACGACAAATGAGGCTGTAAAGGGTGATATGGGATGGACAGGCTTTGAAGTGAGGGAAGCTCAGAGCAAAATGAGATTCGAAGAGAGGCTGAGGAAAATGAAGAAGAGTAGATGGGCAGAGAAGGTTTTCAGGTATTTGTATAGAAAAAGCGTTGACACGCAGTGGAGAAAAAGAACTAGGAAGAAGAAGAAGATGCTTTTAATGAGAAGAAGGAGGAGAGGTCGGCCTGGAAAGCGGGTTCTAGCCTGCTACTCCTCACGGGGGTAAGGGGAAAGGGGAAAGAAAGAGAAAGAGGGAGGTGTGATGATAGGCGACAACGGTATGGCAAATGAGTCACTGTACACACTGTTTTGCACGGGGACAGGGCACGCGCAAAAGTCTTTATGCCGCACATGCTCTAAAGACGAGCATCTAAACCTGTATCACTTAGAAATCTCAATAGGCACTTTAAACTTCGTTGGGCCTGGTCTGCATGCTCCCAAGCACCCAAAAGCTTCTCCTCCGAAAAAGGTCGGGAGTCCAGACGGTCTATGACGCACTGAAGTGATTGTCTTTCGGTCGCGTACTGAGGGCACACGCACAGGATGTGGTGAATAGTCTCAGACGTGTGGCACACACTGCAGTTAGGGTTTCGCTCCTGCCCAATCTTGAAAAGGTATCTTCGTGTATACGCAACACCCAGCCGCAATCTATGTAGTAATGTTTCCTGGTCTCTTCTTAACCGGAATGGAATCAGAAAAGCACGACCAGAGTCAAGTCTGTAAAGACGTTCTTGGCGATAATTAGGGTCATTCCATAAGCGTGTCATAGATGTTTTCATAGATTCAGACAACTAGGCTCACCAGTAAATATACGGCTAGTAGTGCGGGCGATATGGCAACAAGGAGCATTAAGCGGAAGGTCAGAGAGGCGGAGAGGACTTATTGGATGGCAGCAATGGAAAAGAAGCCGGCTCTGAGTAACTACCGAAAGGGAAAAAACGAAATAAGGAGGGAAAGGTTTTATGATAATTCAAGGGGAAGCGCTTTACTGTTTGAAGCAAGGTCGGGCCGCCTTAGAACGCGTAGTTATAAAGCGAGATTCAGTAACGAAGAAGAACAATGTACATGCTGCGGGGGAACTAAGGAAACGATGGAACATGTACTGATTGAATGTGGCGCTATTCACCCAGGTATACGTGTGGGCACGAGTCTACATGAAGCCTTGGGTTTTAGGGACAATGGAAAGCTGCACACGTCCGCAATAGAAATAAGTAAGAGACGGTTAGAGTATTGGTGGCAGAAAAGTAGAGATAAAGAACAAAAATATATAATGGGGGAAAAATAGGGTCATTCTGCCTTAAGAGGCAGAGAGATGGACCGTTAATTTAAATTTTTTTGGTATAACAGCATAGATTTAATCAATGTAGATAAGGTATTAGGCCAACATGAAACAAGGAAGCTTTTTTTTCCTTTTTTTTCTTCGAGCCTGGTGGCAGACATGTCACCGCCCCGTTTTAAAGGGGACGCTCATAGCATCCATCCATCCATCCGCTATGACAACGACGCAGCAGGGGTTTTTGTTAACGGGCGGCTTACTGCCAGCTTTACAAGGGTGTACTCCATCTTTGCTCTCATCGGCGTTTCTCATAATGCGCGCTGCACCGCGCACGTTCTCCCAATGCGCGGTAGAGCCGTACTTGCCAGCGCCTAGACTCGACTGGCGTGGCGAAACGTGTACGAAGGGCGTACCGCTCCATCGAAGGTCTCTGCACATCACTCGGTGTTGAACTGCTTCCGCGATCGGCCCCCCTTTGACCGATCGACGATTTCCATTGATGACGTCATGTGTCGCTATGCTGTGACGTCATTGTGTGACATACTAATTACGTCACAAAACCTATTATCTGTGAAGTCATAATGACATCGCATGATAACGTCAAAATGTGACATCATCGATCACTGGGAGGGTGTCACGTGGGTTTCCAGTTCGTGGACGGGCGCCGCAAAATCAAGCAGTTGTGCTATTTACAGCTCCTCTGCAAAGGCCTAAAGGACGTCACAGGGCTCGGCCCGATCATAGTCCTATATGACACAAATCATTACGAGACATTCCTGATTCATAAGGCCCTTCCGAAACAACTTGTCGCTTCAGCGCGGCGAAGTTCAAATGTGGCACTGAGCACGATTTGCGTACTTACTTGTTTCTGCGTTGTCCGGATATCCTGCGGCACAAGGCAACATTAACCAAGAGCATGAATCTGTATATCATCGTTATGTAACTTCAAATCAGATGACGACTGAATATGCAAAATCGGTTCTACGGAAGCCGACAGTTAACTTGAAGGAAGGTCATGAAAGGGTACAAGGAACTCCATACTTATTTCTGGGAAACAAAAGCTTTGTTCAGGTGGAGAAAGCGATCAGAACAGTCACTCCACATTGCGGAATTCGGTAGAATTTACTTGCCACTCTCCGTGAGCGTCGAGCTCTCGACTAATGCGCCCTTGCGCTGCCGTTTGCTGCCGCCCTGGCGAGCTCATTTGTTAGGGCGACCGCCCCCGGTAAGGCAGCGTGGAGGGTTCTATCACCGGATTAAGAAGAATTCTTATGTCAACGAGGAAGCCCTATCTTTTGAGAAGTCATGTCATTCTCAACCAAGCTTACATCAGAACTGTTCTTGCTTTTCGTGAATTCTCAGGTGCATGAATTTGCTTATTTAAATCAGCCGCCACGGAAGAAACCTGCTGAATATCACAAGTAAAAGCCCCTCTCCGTCTCCATATTGTTGCAACCGCGTTAGCTGTGCTTGTCCAAATTCTTCACTTCAAAACAGCTCGTCATGGTTCCACGGAGGCGCCTGAATTTTGTGACGGACAATATATAATTTTTTCCAATATTATGCGTGAACATAGCAGATAGCCACGTTGGCTTGCGCCGAGGTATGCTTGACAGAAGCGGCGCTGTGCTTCTCTTTGTTTTTTCTTTTTTAAACAGAAGCACACACCATGCAGCCATCAAAAGATGCGGAAACAATATTCTGTTGTCTTATGACGTACTGGAGTATGGTATATTGACAAAGCTGTTATCGCCACATTTGACTAATTCTAATTTGGGCAATTTTAATGGACATGACTCGCACCTGAAAACAGTCCTAAACTATATGTAAAACCTAGCATTTAGAAATAGTCTGTGGGTTGCCTTATCGTAAGGTTGTATATGGGCGCCGAAAAAAATGCCTAGGCAATGGTTTGATTAGGGGCACAAATCTTTTGCACACCATTGTTGACCCACAGCTCTCCGTTCCGCCAGCTTTTCTGATCTCTTGCACATAACCTAAGTGCCTCAATAATGGTCAAAAATGAAATATCCTGCTGTGGAGACGACGTTTCGGCAATATAAGTTGTTATCGCGGCACTAGAAAATGCTCTGGTTGGCCAGTGTTCATCACTCGAAGACAATGTTTCGAAAGATTCGGTAGTGTTTCTACATCCTCAGCGCAGTTTTGTGTCTCTTTTTCCCGTTAGTTATAGTTAAAAAGATATGTAGGTATTGGTAAACGAATTCGTTTTACGACCTTGAGGGGGCACCTGGCACAAAACAGTTTGTCTGGCGTTTTCTTGCAGCGTGTATGTTACTCGTGGCCTGCTAGTCATAACACGACACATCACTTGCTGTAGCGCGCCACAGATAATTATTTAGTCTGTGCATTACCGACCAGTCTCAGTTTCGGTTTGGGAAAGCTCCGTGAACGACAAACCACCGGGTTCAACTAACGCCATCTAGCGTGTGAAACGGAGTAAATAAACTCTGCCACGTGGCACCCAGCGCTGTGACGCACTTCCGTGCTACCTGCATCGTCTGCTCGCGTCCTACCGCCTGCCGCATACGCTGCGCGATGTCGTTGCCATCATCATCTCCGTTGTCGTCGTCGTTATGATCATCGTCATCTGGTGACAATGACTTTCTAGGTGCTTTCATTGTTTCCACACGTTCGCCGCGGGCACGGACCAAGGCACGGGCTCGAGAGCAGCCGCAGTCGGCTGGCGCAAGCGCGGCCATAGGCCAATGGCGACTGTGATGCCATTATTACTACCTGCGCAAGCTCGGAGCTTTTCTGCAGTGCTGAGGTCGCGGAAGTTGGGGGTCACCTTTACGCTACCTTATGTGACGTCATTGTCGCGAGGTGCGGCGTATAGCGCTGTATTACGCGGAAGAATTTCAAAGTTAATATGAATTACGTTCCAAGCTGCATTCCCTCTTCACACTTGGTATACACGATATATGAACGTTGACGGGTTTAAGTCCGGTAAGCTATGTACGCCACGAAATGTTGTGTCCCTTAAACAATTTAGAGAAAACTGCGTGTTCGGCAGTTTCTGTCGCACGCCTGTCTCCCCACTCATTTCAATTATATTCCAAAACATTTTTTGATCTCGAACAGATACAATTCTATAATTAGGTTTAGCGTATACTGCTACACTTTGGAGCGCGCGCACTGGTAATTATTTACCCAGTTTGGGAAATTTCCAGCGCGCACACAACAGACGAGGACGCGAGGAAAGAAGACAAACAAGCGCGAACTCTACGTGTCTGTGTGTATTCACCAACAAACTGAGTTATGAGTTTCCTCACGCCATCGTCTGTTGTGTGCGTGCTGGAAATTTCCCGAAATGATTACGCACCAACGCGCCCAGGTTTCTACACTTTTACATATTACTTGCCGTCAAACTAATTTTTCCCAGTAAGCTTCAACATGCTTTCGATGTGCCTTTACCGCATACTGATTTCAGTCGTTTGAAATAACCGCCCATCTCTTTTCACAGAATTTGTTTTACTAGCGCAACTATGGAGAAAAATACTTGCAGTAAACATGCTATAGCTTTCACATCAACAACTCACAGGCATGTTTAGGCTTTTAGAGCGATAGCTCTACTTCTCGCGGCACAAGCCCAAAAAATGCGCGGATGCATGCGTTTGACCTTCGAGCTCAACCAATGTCAATTTCCTCTTCTTCCTCCTCGCACGTGCATTGTCATAGCAACGGACATGCGCAGTGTTGGCTTGCTTTCTCTCGCGCACCCCTGCGCGTCAGTCAGCCGGCAGGAGCGCGCGCCTCGAGACCTCAGCTTATGTCAAGCGACGCCCGCGCCTGCAATACGAAGAGGAATTTGCAAAGCGTGCCGCTGCTTGCCGCGCGGGACACCGCCGCGGCACGCTTGCCGCGGTAGTTGCTGCTATCGCAGAACAAGCATAGATTAACGGCGCTCAAGCACGGAATTTTTCTGACAATTTTTTTTCGCGTAGGCCAGCAGTGAAAGTAAGCACACTGTTTGCCTTCGCAGCTTATAAACGTAGCGTTGTCCCACCTATCATTGGCATCCCCATGTCGTCCTCAGGCTCGTCCGCTTCGTCATCGTCGTAAGGCACTGGCCAATCTGAAAATTGAAACATCGTTCATGCGGGTTCAAAAACAACGCCTTATGACTATATTTGCGCTTCTAGACTTAAGTCTTCCTTGAATTAATCCGAAGATAAAGCTTCAATGAGTTGTTAGAAGCACGTGTCTGGGCTGCTGCAATTTGACTAGACTTCACATAAATAAATTACGCTTAAATCTTTCCAACCATCAACTAAACCCCGTTTGTGGCTGTCGTGCAGGACGCGTAATTGGAAACGTAAGTCTGCACCCAGAGACTAGAAGCTAACAAAAATCTATTGGTATCAATATTAACTATGACGAGCAATCTACGCGACTCTATTTCAATTCTCGTACAGAATAAACGTGTATACAGAATGGAACTTTCTATAGAATGGTCGCAGCTAGCATAAATGATTAGCTCAATACCTAAGTTTGTCAATGCGGGTAGCGTAACCACAAAATCAATACGCTTGTTTTGGTACTTAAACTCTTTCCACGATTGTAACCATTTCGTCGAGTGTGTGAATACAATACCTGCATTATTAGTAGGCTAAGGATTCCGGATGCATGCGGCAATGGTGTACTGATTTAACAGCTATGTACTGCTATCTAGCCACCTATTTGGTCGTACACTAGACGATACGGCTGCGCGGATCATGAGCGCGGTCTATGCACTTCACCATCCACAAAAGCGGTGTCTTTTAGCTTATGTCAAAATCGTCAATCGTCTCCGGCAAATCGGCCTGTGCAGATGCATCAGCACCGTTCCTTACCGTCGTCAGCGGGATCCCAGTCCACAGCTGGAAGAAAAACAGAAAAGCTCGCAAATCGTTAAAAAATAATAAAAAATGTAAATTTTGCGGCAAGGGCGAAGCAGTGAATGCGATAGCAACAAAAAGGATTGGTATACGAATTCCTTTAGCATCTGACATGGCGTACCTCAATAAAACACTGGCGCAAGGAAGCGCTGTCACTGCAACGAGCGAAGCGACCTTCGTGCTGTCTATCGCGTCAACGCAAACTGAGCGTCGAGAGCGCGGCACGTGCAAAGGTGTGGGCCTTCAAGTAAAGCCCTGTCAAAACAGGACGAGCGCGACGGCACCCGGCCCCTCTAATTACGCTGCTGTTGCCGGAGCCACGCAGGAAGTACAGTTGCTCAGCAGTGAGTGAATGCAAGTTCTGTTTTTAAATGCGAAGCATTTCTTAGCGAACCCAAGGCACTTTGAGAGTTTCTATCTACGTACATATCTATCTAGCCGCCAAGGTCTAGGTGCTCTCGTGATCGCCTCCTTAGCTGGGTGTAGACCAAAATTGTCCCTGGGAGGGTAAAAAGGTTTGTCAAATATGACTGTCTGGTCACGACATGAATAACGTGAAAATCCTGTCCCCTACGTCATAAAACCCTTTCCTACAGACAATATTAATGAGAACTAACAGACAATAACGCCAAGGAAAGTATAGGGGATGTTTTTAGTAATAAATGTAAGGTAATTGTGAAGAAGGAAAAGTGGACGAAAAGATAGCTAGCCGCGGGCAGGGACCGAACCTGCAACCTTCGAATAACGCGTCCGATGCTCTACCAACTGAGCTACCGCGGCGGCCATCCCCCCGTCCACTTTATAGGGTATATGTGTGCATTTAAACGTGGGAGCGTCAGTCAGCGCCGCCAGTAGCCATGTACATGTACAATCATGCATGTACAATCTGGTATATACAATGCATGACCTGTCAGTTATGTTCATCGCGTACTCATATTATGCCATGCCAATTTTGGTGTATATCCAGTTAACAAAACTGCCGGAAGCGCACCAAGACAGTGCCATGTAAATCATGCCGTGCATTATAAGCATGTCACGATTTTCATGTTACTATACCTGTCATTTATGTTATTCATACAGTCACGCCGCGCAATGCCAAGTTTGGTGTATATCAAGCTAGCGAAATGGTCGCGCGCTCACCATGAGCGCGGCATGTAAATGATGCCGTACATGGCATGCATGTGATGATTTTCATGTTAATACCTGTCACTTATGTTTGTTATACAGACCCGTCACGGAATGCCAATTTTGGTGCACATCAAGCAAGCGAAACTGCCGCGAGTGCACCATGAGCATGACTTGTAAATCATGCCGTACATGGCATGCATGTCATGATTTTCATGTCACCACCTGTCATTTATGTTCATCATACAGTCGCGTCGCGAAATACCAATTTTGGTGCATATCAATCGAGCGAAAACGGCCGCGAGCGCACCATGAACACGGTATGTAGGACATGCAGTATATGTCATGCATGTCACGATTTTCATGTTCCCACCTGTTCGTGATACAGTCACGTCGCGCAATATCAAATTTGGTAGATGTCAAGCTAGTGAAACGGCCGCGAACGCATCACGAGCAAGACACCTATTTCGCGATTTTCATGTCACTACCTGGTAGGTAGGTAAAAACTTTATTTTTCCTTTTGAAAGGAAAGGGGCAAAGGGATAGAGATAGGGGGAGGTTGCTACACACGGTAGTCCTCCGCAACCTTCTCTGCCCAACCCAGGATGGCCTCCTGGACGTCGGGTTTCGAGCTGCGCAAGGCAGCCTCCCACTGCTCCTCATTATTTAATATGTTTCGGAGAGACGGGGAAGGTGGTGCTTAGGGCATCCCCACATGACATGACTGAGATTGGCCTTCGTTGCGGAGCAATATTTACAAGAAGAGGACGGGTAGAGACAGGGGTACATGAGGTGAAGCAGGTGAGGAGAGGGAAAGGTGCGAGTCTGCAGTTGTCGCCACAGCACTTCGCGCCTGCGCGGGGATTTTAGCTATTAGCGGCGGAAAGGTTAAACGGCCGAGGCGGTGGTGGCTGCAGATGTCGTGAAATGTTAGAAGGCGATCCCGCGCAGCAAAAACGGAGCCGTTGTGGAAACGGAGCTTGACTCTTCTAATGCCTGCGCCCGGACCGTAAATCCTCGGGCGCTGGCGTGAGCCGCTTCGTTACCGGCAAGGCCCGCATGCGCGGGAGTCCATATTAAAGCGGTATCTTGTTGCGGCGGATGGGCCAGGAGGAGGGAGAGGGCTGTTTTGGACACCCTACCCGCTCCAAAATTGTAGATGGCAGTTTTAGAGTCACTGATGATAAGCGAATAATTTGGAATGGTAAGTGCTAGAGCAATAGATGCCTCCTCCGCCGCCTCTGGGGATGAAGCACTACATGTCATTTATGTTCGTCATACATACATGTCTCATTACACCAATTTTGGTATATATATTGCAACGACGGCGGAGCCCTCTACGCCAGGAAAACTAACTAGCGCAGTTCAGGAGGCAAGAACTGCGGTGCCAGCGAAATGTGTAAGGCCTCAAATTTCCCCGACGAACGTTATTGATGTCGCCATAGAATGAACACGGACGCTAGCCCTTGTCGACACTGGCGCTGCTCTTTCAGCAATTGATGCCTGCATTTGCCGCCGGATCGGAAAAGTGACGACACCACTTTCTGGACAGCCCATGTCGTCATACGGAATGTCGTCTATGTCATCGAATTATCATTGCGTTGCCATCATGTTCTCACAACGTAACATTAGGCTGGGATTTTCTCTCCACGCATCATGCGATCATCAATTGCGCCCGCGCCGAAATCGAGTTGTTTCCGTTTTCACCAGACATTATCAATGACCACACAGACTCTTGTAAAATCGCAGTTTCCAAAGACACCGTTATACCGGCTTGGTCTACTGCTCTTGTCAGCATCTCTTGTACTTCTATCAACGACGGCACCTTGCTTTTCGCACCCTCTGACCTTCTACTTCGCCGCCGATCACTACCACTGCCGTTTGCCGTCCTTCAGTTCAATTCTGGCACCTCTGTGATGTACGTGTCAAACCCAACGGCCGCACCAGTCACCCTGCGCCACCGTGAAAGCCTAGGGAGAGCCGAACCACTGCCATCTTCTTCAATTTTCGACATCATGGAAGACTCCTCTGACCTGGCCGCCCTAGAGACCTCGCCTCCTCAGTCACTGCCGCGGTCTTTCACACCAACTATTGCAAGCGACCTTACGACGACGCAGCGCGACCAGCTCCTTCGCTTGCTCGAAGCTTTCTCATCCTCGTTTGACTCCCACGCAACGTCGCTCGGTCGCACGACGACTGTGTCGCACACCATCGATACTGGGAGCCATGCGCCCATTCGACCGCGTCCTTACCGAGTATCGGTGAGCGAAAGGCGCGTTATCGATGAGCAGGTGAAAGACATGCTCCAACGTGGTGTCATTCAACCTTCCAACAGTCCCTGGGCGTCGCCTGTCGTCCTGGTTCGGAAAAAAGACGGTACCATACGATTTTGCGTCGATTATCGACGGCTTAACAAGATTACCCGAAAGGATGTGTATCCGTTACCCCGTATTGATGACGCGCTGGACTGTTTGCAGGGTGCGGAGTTCTTTTCTTCCTTGGATCTCCGCTCTGGCTACTGGCAAGTGCCTATGGCTGACGCTGACTGTTCGAAAACGGCGTTCGTAACACCAGACGGATTGTACGAATTTAATCCCGTTCGGTCTTTGCAACGCGCCCGCGACCTTTGACCTCATTATGGACGGCATCCTGCGCGGCCTGAAGTGGCGCACTTGTCTATGCTATCTTGATGACATTGTCGTCTTTTCCCCAGATTTTTCGACTCATCTGCACAGTTTACATCAAGTTTTGACCTGTCTCCAGAATGCTGGCCTCCCGCTTAACTTGAAAAAGTGCCAGTTTGCGGCTCGAAAACTCACTATATTAGGCCACGTTGTCTCCAAAGAAGGCATTCTCCCCGATCCTGCTAAACTCCGGGCCGTATCCGACTTCCAAAGCCCACTACCCTAAAAGCACTACGCCGCTTTATTGGCCTATGCTCCTATTTTCGACGCTTCGTTCGAAATTTCGCTAATGTCATCGCACCCCTCAATGCACTTCTCCACGGCGACAATGAACTGTCTACCTGGTCGGAAGCCTGTGATCACGCATTTACGACTCTCCGCCGCCTTCTTACATCTCCGCCAATCTTGCGCCACTTCGATCCCAGCGCACCGACAGAAATTCACACTGATGCCAGTGGTGTTAGCCTTGGTGCTGTGCTCGCACAACGTAAGGAAGCCAACACCGAATACGTGGTCGCCTATGCTAGTCGAGCGCTCACAAAACCTGAGACCAATTACTCTGTCAAAGAAAAAGAGTGCTTGGCTATCATATGGGCTCTTCAGAAACTTCGCCTCTATCTTTACGGTCGTCCTTTTGACGTCGTAACGGACCACCACGCTCTTTGCTGGTTGTCGAACCTGAAGGACCCGTCAGGCCGCCTCGCTCGTTGGGCTCTCCGAATCCAGGACTACGATATCCGCGTCGTCTATCGCTCTGGCCACCGACACTCCGATGCTGACGTCCTTTCTCGTTTTTCCCTGATCTCAGACGACAGCATTTCTACACGCGATCAAGATATGTCGCCGCTTGACATCCTGGACATGGCCTCAGAACAACGAAACGACCCATGGATCGCCACCATTTTGAACTTTTTGTCAAGCCCTCCGACAGCGTCGGCACCTCGCGCACTGCGACGCCAGGCACAGCATTTCGATATCCGCGACGGACTTTTATACCGCCGCAACTACCACAACGACGGCCACACATGGTTACTAGCCGTAACCCGTAGTCTTCGTCAAGAATTGTGCTCCACTTTTCACAATGACCCACATTGTGGTCACGGTGGAGTGTCTAAGACATACATGCGGCTCAGTCGACGATATTATTGGCGGGCCATGTACAACTTCGTCTGCAAGTACGTCCGCTCTTGCATCCCCTGCCAACGACGCAAACCAGTCTCGCACCTCTCCGCAGCACCTCTCCAGCCACTTCCATGCTCAGCCCTCCCGTTTGACCGCGTCGGCATCGATTTATACGGGCCTCTTCCATGAACTGGTGCTGGAAACCGATGGATTGTCGTTGCCGTAGATCATTTAAGGTATGCTGAAACCACCGCCTTGTCTGTTTCAACAGCAAAAAACCGTTGCCTCGTTTATTCTACACAACTTTATTCTTCGCCATGGTGCACCTCGTGAACTCCTGAGTGATCGGGGACGTGTATTCCTCTCGGACGTGCTGCAATCACTCCTATCTGAATGCCAAATTATTCACCACACTACTAGCGCTTATCACCCACAGACCAATGGCTTAACTGAACGATTTAACCGGACCCTTGGTGACATGTTGTCTATGTACGTTGCCTCAGACCACTGCAATTGGGATGTTGTACTTCCGTTTGTCACATACGCGTACAACACCGCCTGCCAAGCCACTACCGGATTCTCACCATTCTTTTTGCTTTATGGCCGCGAGCCCTCCAGCACGATTGATACAATTCTTCCGTACCACCCAGACCCTGCCGACTGCCAACCTGTGTTTGAGCTCGCCCAGCATGCTGAGAGATGCCGACAACTTTCCCGATCTTTCACCTATGATGAACAGTGTCGCCAAAAACAGCGCCATGACTCCAAGCCCCTCCGCACCCTTTTCCTATCAACTCCCTCTTGTGGCTTTGGGTGCCTCCAGTTGCTGCTCCCGGCCTTTCATCTAAGCTCCTTCCAAAGTACCACGGACCCTATCGCGTGGTTGCGCAAACCTCCCCTGTCAATTATGTGGTCGAACCCGTTACGACATCTTCCGATCTCCATCGTCGCGGGCGAGAGACAGTCCACATTGACCGCCTCAAGGCATATTATGATCCTCTGACCTCTATCTAGATCGCCAGTATGGCTACTTCTCCATGCCGGGGGTGATTGTGAGGAAGAAGATTGGCAAGCACGGAGACCCATCGCCATCGACTGGCACACACCGACAATTCGCACTCTGGCTACGCCCTGCGTGCTGCTGCTACGATCGTCGCTCTCGTAGAATCCTCAATAAACCCCCCGTAACAATATCTATTTAATTAAACGGCCGCGAGTGCCTCAATACCATGTCACGTAAATCATGCTGTACATGACGTGCGGGCCATGGTTTGCATGTTAGGACCTGACACCTATGTTTGCCATACACTCTCGTCACGCCATACTAATTTTGGTATTTATCAAGTTAACAAAGCGGCCGCAAGAGCAACAAGACCGCGGCATGCAAATATTACCGTTCATATGACATGCACGTCATGAGTTTCATGTTATGACCTGTCATTTATGTTCGTCATACAGCCATGTTATGCCATACCTGTTTTGGTACACATCCCATAAACGAAACGGCCAGGAGAGGGTAAAGTCGTAGGCGGATAGATAGATAGATAGATAGATAGATAGATAGATAGATAGATAGATAGATAGATAGATAGATAGATAGATAGATAGATAGATAGATAGATAGATAGATAGATAGATAGATAGATAGATAGATAGATAGATAGATAGATAGATAGATGGATGGATGGATGGATGGATGGATGGATGGATGGATGGATGGATGGATGGATGGATGGATGGATAGATAGATAGATAGATAGATAGATAGATAGATAGATAGATAGATAGATAGATAGATAGATAGATAGATAGATAGATAGATAGATAGATAGATAGATAGATAGATAGATAGATAGATAGATAGATAGATAGATAGATAGATAGATAGATAGATAGATAGATAGATAGATAGATAGATAGATGGACGGACGGATGGACGGATGGACGGATGGACGGATGGATGGATGGATGGATGGATACGCTCAAAGTCGCTGAAGTTCGCTAAGAAATGATTCGCATTTAAAAGGAGGAGCGGAAAGTAAAGCATAGCATTGCCACGTGTCGTACAATATAGCAAGGGGTGGGAAAGAGAAGAGAGTGACGAGGAGGGAAAGGAAGAGGGGGAGAGCATAGCCTAGCCGTGTAAAGTGCAGTGTAGCAAGGGGGTCGAATAAGGCAAGTGAGGGTGAGGAGGACGGAAAGGAGGAGGGTGAGGGTACCGCATACTACAGCCGTGTATAGTATTAATGGTTAAATTTGTAGCGCACACATTTGACAGGGGCACAATGACGCTTGAGTAAATATCTGGTGCTGTTAATTTATTTTATTTATAATACCCTCAGGGCCAAATGGCATTGAAGAGGGGAGTGGATACAATACATGAAAAATACAAAAATAAAACAGTGCAATGAATACAGGTAACACAACATTTCTCCAGGTTATACAAATAATAGCAGTTATTTCAAAGAAAAAAATTAAAAAATAAACAAACAGGAGCAGTGAGTACAGGTAAGAGATTTTCCTTGTTATACAATATTATGTAATGTTTCGTGAAAAAGTTTGCAGTCAGTGATGGTTGCGACGCTTGAGGGAAGATGGTTCCAATCCTGAGATGTACGGGGAATAAACGACTGAAAGAAAGACTTAGTGTGGCATGACGCGATTCCTACCTTATTACGATGATCAACGCGGTTTGAAATGTACACAGGCCGGAGTATGAGGTCATTATTAAGTGTTGGATGGTGGAAAATTTTATGAAATAGCGAAAGACGGGCGACTTTGCGTCGGTGAGCCAATGGAATAAGTGATAAGTTATTTTTCATTGAGGTTATACTGGCAGTGCGGTTGTAGTTAGAGAGGATGAATCTAGCAGAGTTATTTTGTACTAGTTCAAGAGAGGTGATAAGGTTAGCATGACTGGGATCCCATATGGCAGATGCATACTCAAGTTTGGAGCGTATGAGAGACTTATAAAGCATTAGTTTTAAGGAAGAGGGTGCTTTGGAAAAGTTACGTCGTAAGTAGCCGAGCATGCGATTAGCATTGTTAATGACGTACTCTACATGAGTTGTCCAACTTAAGTTATTTGTGATGTGTACACCAAGATATTTATAGGAGAATTTATATTTCCATGTTATAGGCACGCGCTACCACGTCCGGTGCAGCAAGTTTAACAGTGAATAGCTACCAACATAGCGTTCAGCCCGATGGCACTCAACGACTTCTTTTGAGGCTTGCTAAACAGCATATCAGAATTCCAACGCTGCTTGAGTAAAAGTCTGGTGCTGTTCATTTCCGTGTTATAGGCACGTGTTACCACGTCCAGCGTCGTTTCTATTGACCCAGTCGATCTTTACCACTCTGTCTAAAGGTATTTCGCGCGTTGGGAACTCTGTAAATGACGCAAGCGGCACTCACATATCCCAAATATTTTTCTCGGTTTACATCTAAGTACACGTATTGTACTATCTTACAGCTCAGACTCCTCTAGCGTCAAGGCTCGAACAAGCCCTTCATTAAAGAGCCATGGCTGAAAAAGAAACTACGAGGAAGAACAATTCTAGGTTTGGTATATCGAGATGACAAATTAGGAAGTGATCACTGCCGGTGTGATATACTTACCGTCTGGAGATTGGACCAGCACTTCATCTGAAATGAACAGTTATGTGGGGTTCAATGACGCAAAAGCAACTGTGCCTGTGATCCATCATGAAATGAACATACTACGTCAAATAGATCCCTAGCGTGACGCGCGTTCAGACAACACTGCCGTGTAAAAATAAACTATATCTTGAAGGTCTTAATGCCGCAAGAATTTATTCGACCAAGCAGCGCCATAAGTTCAAGCAGGCCGAGCAGACCAAGAAGGCCGGTACGCCCACTAATAATGCGCCGTTTATGCTGTAGAAGTTCAGGGGAACATGGAAGCTTGAAGCGATGAAAAATCCTTGAACATGGGGTATTGCTGGAGCCGACGTTTCGGCAACGGTATTGTCTTCTTCAAGGCTGCAACTGCCTACCTTAGCACGCCTATGTATATTGCCACCTCCTTCTATTCTGTTCTAGTTGGTGGAGAGGGCATGAAGAATACACATACATGCGCTATGGTAGGCAGTTGCTGCTTCGAAGATGACAAGACCATTGCCGAAACGTCGGCTCCAGCGACACCCCATGTTCAAGGATTTTCCATCGCTGTTTATCCTGTATAACCTGAAAATATCAATGTGCGATCATTCCTTTCTCTAATCGTGATCACCTAATTACGTAGCACTCGTGCTATTGTTATATTATTATTCCGCGCGGTAGGCATTTTTCCTGTAGAAAATATTATTATGTTGTTAATTGTGAACAAACGACAGTCTACTGTCTGCCGTGGAGCTGTGGAGACGTATATTTCTCGTGTCTGCAGAACCAAGCTCCCACGACATCCGATAATAAGCATAGGGCATAAAAATGAATGCAACGTACTCACATACACTCGCGGACCATATTCTTTCCTAGGACTTCCTTTCCCAAATGGCAAGAAATATCCCCTCCTTTCCCCCGCACTTTATGATCCCGACAGCAGTTTACGACAACGCTTTCATTGCTAATTTAACTATAACAGTGCTATGATGAGGTGCGTTTATTCACGGGAGACAGTGAACGATGATCAGGAGAGGCTTCAGTATTGTAAACAGCGTAGGAATAAGCCATTAACGCATACTTCCGCGCATTTGAGTGTTGCCAGAAAGGGTGTTGTTTATATCTGTTTTCGAAATTATAGCTCAATATATCCAGCATTCATTACATAGAAGCTAGTTTTCCTTATCAATACAAACATTTCTCGCATGCAGGGTATCTTTGCATCTAAATTGATCTGTGACCGAATTTCTGTTGAGAAAGGCGCGCACGCCAAGTAATTGTGGTGTGGTCGCTTCATCTGAGTGACGTAAAAATGTAGCTTCCATAGTTATTCATTCATGAACTGTCTGATAATATGAAGAAAATTGCACATCGTTCTAACGTTAAAGCTGAGTGTTCTGCACCTGGGATGCTTATTCACGTTGTTCTTGATCACGTGTTTCTTTGTACCATGTTGTTTATTTATGTGTGTTTTTCCCAATAAACTTTCAGTTACAAGTCTGTGCTCGTGCGTCTGCCTTCCTTGTCCCCTTTTTTTTTTTTCGCGCAGTTTTCGTCGCAATGTATTGCCCACTAACCCAGCACTCAGTTCTGCTATGCTTATAAAGTTGTGCAATCAAAGTAAATCTTGGCCCGTGCCACATAAATGTAACAAAAAGAACAAGAAGCCAGTCGACATTACACTAGCGAAGTCGCTTGTCGCATCCTTCTTTGTTGTGGTATATACTATGCAGGACAAACAGGAAACCGTATCAATGAACGGCTAAGAAAATGTAAAGAAAGGTCTGCGCGATTGTTGGGTCGTATGTCGTTGCAGATTGCTAGGCTGTGAACCGGTCTTTGGTCAGTGTAATATTGCCAACAAAAGCGGTGATGTAAAATAATAGAGGCTGAAATGGTTTCACGACTGTCACTGGGTGCGCCGGCAGCCATCTGGACACTTGTGAGGAAAATAAATTATCCTTCCATCAAGCGTGGGAAATACGCATGTGCAATGCGATGAGTGATAGTTATAAACCCGGGTCATCGAAAATAAAGCGCTTTATCGAAAGCGAGCGCTCGCTTACATGTCCTTTAGTTTCTTCCCCAATCCAATAATATGTGGCACCAACAAGCTTGAAGAGCCACATTCCCTCTTCACATGTATCTTCCAGGGCGCATTGCGAGGTATTTACAGAGATAGGACTACCACGCGTGTGACAACGAAGTAGTACACCTAGTCTTACATTTAGCACAGGGAAATTGGAAATGACGATGTTAACTGAGTACTAATTTCATATCAATTCAAAAGCGAGCCTTACTCATAGATAATGTATCAATACAAGTGCTGAGCGCACACACATACGAAGAACCAGTGCGTAGTCTGTTTCACTACGCATCATTCGATCTGTCCAACACGCTGTTGAATTTCTTCTACTTCCCTATACTCATATGACATACATATGACTAGTTTTTGTACTTGGACATTTTTTGTTGTTGTTGTTGATGTTGTTCTGCATTGTTCCTACTGACTCGATGTTAACCCAATTTGTTCTTTCTTTGTTCTTACTTTGTATCGCCCCCTTTACACAATGCCTCGGCGAGGCCTGTAAGGTACTTGTAAATAAATAAATAAATAAATAAATAAATAAATAAATAAATAAATAAATAAATAAATAAATAAATAAATAAAAGGTGTACAAAGTCATTCGCCAGGGCGACGTGAGAGTGAAGGGGAAGCGGGAATTCCACAGTGTGCTCAAAGAGTACGTTCCGGCTAGAATAAATACGATGCGCTGTGATGAGTTCAGACAGGGGTAACGGTACCAGTATTAATGCTCACAAATGCATTGCTGGGGTTAGAAGGTAACCGAAGACCAGTGGGCCGGTCGCCATTGGGGCTCACGCGTAATTCCGCAATTCAGACATAGTAATTTGACATAAGTTGAGCATAGAGAAAAAACTCAAAGGCTCCCTTACGCATTCGCCTAAGATGACTCGAAGGTGAAGCCCATCTTCTTCATTTTCTTCTAATTACTAATTCTAATTCTAATGTAGTAATTCTCCTCGCTCCTCCAAAACCTTTCAACTATTGAAGTGATGTTGCACTGCCTTCAGAATCGTAACCAGTGCAAGCTTCCTGCACGTCACCTGGTTTTACAGCCCCTCCGGGATTTACCCACCTTTGGCCAAGCGACGATGTCCTGTGACGTCATGATGACGTCACAAATTTTGACGATCTGTGACGCCATGTTAACGTCATTTGGTGAAATCATCGCGTTAATGATGTTTCGCATCACTCGCTTGGCGTCGCAGACGTTGCTGGTGGTCGATTTTCGCGTTTGATGAGGCATCTAAGGCTTTCGCCTTAAGATATGTTTTGGAGAAATACTTGTGGATATGAATGAAAAGATGTCCACCGACAAAGTGCATCGAGATCTGCACGTCAAAAGTGTGGACACACTGTGGAGGAAACGTCCAGAAGACTGTCAACCAAGTACAGGGTAATGGAAATCGCAAACAGACTACAAGGTCACTCCCTGGCTACGCCACTGCTGACGGCGATCGTGGCAACTGAGCTATAGGCCGTAAAACAGTCGCGTTCCAGGTCTAAAGCTCTTCTGGTAAGACCGCAAGAAAATATAATTGCGAGATAGCTCACCCTCCGCGAGCCCTGGTGTAGCCATGATGTCCTTGTTCTTGTTCACCTTCAACAGTGCCTCACACCCACTGTGGGGGATTGGCCAAGAATTGAGTGGTTTTATCAAATGTTTTAATACTTTAGAAGGGAGTTTAAAGAATGGAAACATTACTAATTTGATAGGAAATTTGGCGCTTGATGAAATGTGTAAAAAGTAAACAAAGCCCTTTTTTTATTAGTAATAGATAATAAAATAAAATAAATCAATACCCTAATTTTTGAAATATATGCATGTGTCGACACAGAAGGATAGTAATATAGTTAGCTAGTTAACCGACTTTTTTCATTGAGGTAATCCGGCACAGCCACGCAAACCTTCGCACTGGAGAAGCCAGAAATAGAGGCTCCAAAAGATGAAATCACACGCACAGATAAATTAATTTCAATAGCACGTAAAGGTGTTTTCAAAAGGGTTTTTTTCGTACTGTAGTATATCGCCTGCAGGTCAGAAAGAAATGATCGACAGTTTCCAGCTCACTACAGAATGCGTACAATGGACAAGGTGCCTGAGCAGACCTGTGTTGGTAGAAATTGAGCTTCGGTACACGACAGCGCAGCCTCGTAATTGACACTTCCAGTTTACGGCTATGACAATATGACCTCCGCCAGGGATATAGTAAGTGCCGATATTCGGTGGAACTTGTGAGTGCTGTGTCTGCAAAGACTCATAATACTACGCCTGCGAAATCGCGCAGCCGTCACATAAGAGGATGGTGGAAAATAAGGTAAAATCGGTCCATTAATCGACGACTTCGCTAAAGAATCGGCAATTTCATTTAGGAGCAAACATCTATGTCCAGGAACCCAAACTAATCGTACTTTTCTCTAATGCACCGGTACCAGTGCACGAAACGCCTTTATTACGTGGGAGTCAGCCCCAGCAGAAAGTGCAGCACACAGGGATAGGGAATCTGTGATTAAAACGGCAGATGTAATGGCTGAGTTTAACTTGAGCAATTGGAGCACTACCGCCAGAAATTCAGCCACAAAAACGGGTATTAAATCGGGTAGTCGAAGGCAATAAGACCAGTGTTGTACGGAACGGCGTTCCAAGGAACGACGTTCCAGGAACTAGTTCCTTTTTGGCGGAACGGAGGAACGCCACCGTTCCATTGAGGATCGGTGGAACTGTAACGGTAACTCGTTACGTTTACGTAGGAACGGCATCGGTAACGGCGTTCCTTTTGTAAACGTTCCTCGGCATTGAACAGGCGCCTGCACTCAGCACTTCATGCAGAACAGGGTGGATGGCTGACCGCGTGAGGCACAAGAATCTACCGCTCGCCTGTCACTTTGCTATGCTGCATCCTAGTTTTCACTTTAAGGCGGCCGCCGGGGGCGCAGGGAAGCGTACGATGTCAAGACCGACCACGCGCGGGAGGAACAAAGGAACGGGCCGTTCGGGAGTGCAGACACACCTTGGAGAACATTTACTTGAATTCGATAATCATCGAACTCCACTGTAAGGCTGCCGCCAGGAAAGGGCATGGAATATTTTTTACCTCGGGGACATTTTTGTTCAGCCAACTCGAAAGTATCTTTTGTGTGTACGTGGGGCGGGAGGGGGGGGGGAGGAGGAGAGGGGGGGCTGCGTATTCGATCGGGCGGTTTTGCTGCGCGTCCCCATGGCCTTGTCGGCATAGACAAAAGTGGGGAGCCGACTTACCGTAGTCGAGGCGCCTACGCGTGGTTCCGCGGAGTTTTCGAACGGCGCGAATCATCGTCGCGAATCTGGTGTTTAACTCGCATGGGACAGAGGAGCCAATCACAACAACAGAGGCCGAAGAAAATGAGTGAAGCACCGACGTGCTAACCGCCGAAATCCCGCGTGGTGGCCTCCCACTGCGCATGAATTGTCTTCGGCCCCAACGTAACGGTGGCGAAGAGACACTTTGGTTCTACCCCTTGGGAGTGAGCGTCTTGCCGCGTGCAGCGTACTTTTCCGACGTTTTATTGGGTTTATGTTTGCGCGCTGCAGGGGCGTAGCCAGAAATTTTTTTCGGAGGGTGGGGGAGGTTCAACCACACTTTATGTGTGTTCGTGCGTGTGTTTGTATGTGTGCGTGTATATATACACATGCAAAATTGAAAAATTTCGGGGGGGGGGGGCTTGAACCTCCCCCCTCCCCCCTTGGCTACGCCCCTGGCGCGCTGCCTGCCGACTGCGAAGCTCCGGCCCAGTTCCTGGGAATGTTTCTCTCGTCTTTAGCGGCTGGCTCGATCGTCCCTTTAGTATCTTGTGCATGCGGCCGGCAGCCATCGACAAATCTGTCTTTTGAGACCTGGTTGCGTGGATAGCGGGGAAGAGGACCTAAACGCAGTGGACGCGGGTGCTGCAGTGGCGCCTGTCCGCTGCCTTCTATGGCTTCGTTTGGACAGGCATCTTGTCTCCGCGGCTATCGGTCTATAACTTTTATTACAGTTCAGTTCGACATCCGCCGCACCGATAACGTCTGTCGTGCAATAAACGTTACGCGTACATCCAGCGCTACATTCTTGTTGCGCCCACTGAGCCTGCCCTCGCCCATAGGACCAAGGTTGACTTGTCGCTATTTGTGCACAACACGGCAGTACCCTCGAACACTTGATGGATCGGGTATTCAACATTGCCAACAAAGTGCTGACGAGAAAACAGGTTGCTTAGTCGGATACCAACATCGAAATACAAGTCTTGCTGAGTGCGAACAAGGGACTTTCCTAAGGTGCAACTATGTATCCTGGACATTATTCACACTGCGATACTGAATCAGCACTCATTAAGCGCCTATGTATTGTTCTTTTCGATGTAGTTTCCTGTGCCAGAAACTTAGTTATATTGGTGCATATGTGGGAATTTCTATTTGAATATCTGAAGCGCAGTATTCTGACGGCGAATCTGAAGAATGACGTGTAAAGTGCCCCATGTATTGCACTTGTAATAGAGGTGCACGAAAGTTGCAGTTAGACATATGTCTGTAGTATTGACCAGTGGTCTCTAAAAATTTCGTCTAGGAGCATTTGTTTAGATTCATTTTATCTACATATAACCTACTGTTGGCAATGTCAAATTCGTAAATTATATGTAGCTCAATTTAGCTTTAAATTTCTCACTTTATTTCACCTCAGAGTTATCCAGCACTACATTTTGATTAAAAATTCAAATGTAACGTTAATGTAACGACACGTTCCAATTTTCCAAATGTAACTGGAACGAGTTCCTTTCACGCTAAAGGAACTTGTAACGGGAACTCGTTCCAAGATTGCGAAGGAACGAGGAACGAGCTTTCGTTCCTGTTTTAGTGGAACGTGTACAACACTGAATAAGACCAATCCAAATTCGGGCTAAATATACCAAAAACCTGAGTTTTCGTCACACTGTGATGCATCTGTAACAATAATAATGTTAGTTCTAATGCTCTGCAGGTGTTCTTATAA